>NC_091169.1:47717256-47879756 GCF_040958095.1 Procambarus clarkii | reverse complement strand
AGATCTTCAATAGATGTTTTATAACCGTAGCAGCCGTGATGTTCTTCACTGGAACTGCTATGGGAAATCTGGTGGTAGGACACAGGATGGTTAGGATGTAGGCGTTACCTGAACTGGTCCGAGGTAAAGGACCAACACAGTCTATTATGAGTCTGTGGAAAGGTTCCGCAGGCACCTGTATGGGAATCAGTGGCGCTCTGGGAATGGAGATGTTCGGTTTGCCTGCCATCTGACATGTATGACACTGTTTTACGTACTGTTTGACGCTATTTACCATACCTGGCCAGTAGTAGTCTTGACGAATTCCATGGTAAGTCTTGTTGAAGCCGTAGTGGGAGAGCGCTCCGTGGGCCAGGTGTAGAATAGTGGGCCGCAGGCTGGTAGGAATCACAAGTTGTTCGATGTTGGCCCAATCATCCTCCTCCTTCAGTTTACTGGGTCTATATCTGCGGTAGAGCAAGTCGTTCTCTAGGAAGAACCCAGGAATACTGTCGGGTTGAGTCTCAGCCTGGAAGAACAATGGTGTTAAAGTAAGATCTTCCCTCTGCAACTTACGGAACTCCAACTTGGTCAGATGCGGGGGTAGTTTCTGAGGGTCTTGAGGGACAGCGGTAGCAGTAGAGTCAGCTGGCTGTGGACGTGCGGCTTGTGCACGGGTGGTCACGAGAACCGGAGGAGAAACTTCATCACTCTCTTGAACCTCTGCTGGAACATACTCTAGAATAGGTTTACTTGGCACAGAGTTACACACCTGGGGTTTGTCCATGACGATCAGGTTGGTCGGTTGCAGATCTTCTGCCAAGTCGTTGCCTAGGAGAAGTTGCACTCCAGGCATGGGAAAAGGCTTTTCCCTGACGGCGACTTGGACTTCTCCGTTCACGTAGGGACAATCCAGGTGGACTCTGGCGAGAGGGTACGGAGTGGTAGCAGTGAGGTCAGTGATGAAGACAGTTTCTCCGGTGTAGACGATGTTGGGCACAGCCGACTTCAAGATGATCGATTGAAGAGCCGCTGTGTCCCTCAAGATCTTCAATTTGAAACGTCCCCCCGGATTTGAACCGTTGGCAGAGACAGTTCCAGTATACAGGTGGTTACTGAAAAGAGAAAGATCATTAACATCAACACCAACATTCATCACAGGCTTACCGGACTTAGGAGGAGTTAGTTTGGGTTTCTGTGGGTCAGTGGTTCCCTTGTATTGAGACTTACCACACTTGTCTATGGTATGTCCATAGAGTCTACAATACTTGCAGTACAATTGCGAGCCAGCTTGATCAGGGCTCACTTTCTCGTAACTGTACCACGACTTCTTACTGGAGGATGGTTCGGGTGTCAGCCGGTGGATGAGGCTGTAAGTGTCAGCCGACTTAGCACACTTCAGGTAGTCGGTTTCTTCTTTATCTGCTAAGTAGAGACGGACAGGAGGCGGCACACGCCTCAAGAATTCTTCAACAAGCATCAGGTTGACGAGTTCTGTAAAAGTAGAGACATGTGCTGCTTCCAGCCATTTCATGAAATATCTCCGTTTTGTGTTAGCAAACTCGAGGAAGGTAGTGGTACTTGCCTTCAGGTGGTCACGGAATTTCCTTCTATAACTTTCCGTGGAAAGGAGGTAGGCGTCCAACACTGCTTGTTTCAGAGTCTGGTAGTCATTCTCAGACGCCAAAGTACTGAGTGTGACTGCAGCTCTACCTGTAAGATGGACTCTGAGAAGTGTGGCCCATTGGTCGATAGGCCAACTGAGTTGATTAGCAAGGGTTTCAAAGGTGGTAAAAAACACATCAACTTCTGCTTCTACAAAGGACGGCATTAACTTACTTGCATGTGATATATTAAAACTGACGGGAAGATTGGCAGTAGCTTGCTGGCGTTGAGCGAGGTGTGAAGTTTCCAACGTGTATTCTCGTTGACGACACTCTAGAGCCAGAGTCGCTTGTTGCTTGTCATGTTCGCGTTGCTTCTCCAACTCGCGTTGTTTGGTTTCAAGCTGTACGCGTTCCCGCTCCTGGAGTGTTTTAAGCTGTACGCGTTCCCGCTCCTGGAGTGTTTCAAGCTGTACGCGTTCCCGCTCCTGGAGCATTGCAACCTCACGTTCCTGGAGGGCGAGTTCACGTTCCTTGTGGGCGATTTCTTCCCTTCTTAAGGCAGCCTCACGTTCTTGTTCTTCCCTTCGTATGGCAGCTGCTTCCCTTTGCTGCTCGCGGGCTTCCCTTTGCTGCTCACGTTCAATCTTAGCCAGCTCTAGTTTGAGTTTCATCGTCGCCAAATCAGTTTTATCTGCAATATAGTAAGTTTCATGAGTTTCAGAGTCTATCTTACCTTGCTCTAAGAAATGATCCAGCAACAGATTGTGTAGGTCATTTTTGTTGGCTTGGTAGGGAACTTCTAGTTGATGCTCATGTGCAAGAGTTTGTAATTCAGTCCTCTTGGCACGACTTAAAGTCCCTATTTCACCTGCTGGATCTGCACGGAAAGCTTGGAGACGAAACATGGTGAATTTAGCAAATAAAGGTACAACGAATATTCAGTTATAATGAACGTCAGAAACAGGACAACGTGGCAACTGGTACCTATCCTGGGGGATCTTTAACAATTAAAGTTAAGTACAAGGTGTTAAATGATTAATTTAAATCAAGGGCGCAGGAAATCTTGTACCCGGTACTCATGTAAGAGGATAAGGGCAAGAAAATCCTACTAACAAATGAAACAGAGTTTCGAAAACAAATGAAACAGTTAATTGCCTCAAAAGTAAAATTGGTAGTCCAATGATGTAGGCATACCTTGCCGAGTCTCTATAGGACATAAAGCAAGTTTTTCCTACTGAATTTAATATGATACTTACAGACTTAGCGAACTTTTGTGCTCTGAAAAAGTAAGCTAATTCCCTACCGTTGTATGTATCATCATCTCTGACTGACGTGTAGGGGTGCGAGGTGTCAACTGGTGACGAGAACTGCTGCTGAGGTCCCAATTCAGCAACTAAAGTTCGAGCTAGAGGAACTATGGCCCTCTTTGTCCTCCTACAGTCAGATTGCAGAAGATTGGGTGCTCTTGACCCGGGGCAGACCACAGTACCAGGGTACCAATATGATGATCTGTCTAAAATGAGAAATATCCAAGGGACAAAGATGGTAAACACGAGTAATAACACGGAGGGAGAGATGACCAATTAAGAGTATGACTGCGGCCTACAGTCACCACGTAATCCAAAGTTGTCTCACCTTCACCATATGTTACTCTCGTAATGCACAATACACCGCACCATAGAAAAAATGAAATTGAATATGAAAAATAGTAAAGCTACGTTAACAAAGTTAAATACGCTTACCATAAATTACCACTTGGCACCAGTACCTGAGTGAAGCTCCTAGGACAGGCCCCCATATAATATGTGACGGTAACGCGTTGGTGTTCGGCTGTTCAAAGCTAGGGGTATGGCCTCGTCACATAGAATAAAAAAAATAGAAAATCTGGAACTTCGTCTGTGGTAAGGTAAGGAGAAGACACACAAAACACAAGTAAATTTTAACAATGAAATTTTAATTACGTTAAATGAACAAAACATGAATAAAATGGACATACAAATTCATATAATAAAATCAATCAATCAAAATAATAAGAATAATTAAATGGCAAAATGAAAAGTTACGTTAAGACAAGTGAGCAATAACAAGCTGTGCAATATGCAATAAAATGAGAGGTGCAGGAATATTGGCTTCAAGCTATCACCTCTCTTAGTACACTTAAGCCAAAGCTCAGTCTACCAGGAAGAAGTGTTAACCGTATGAAAGCACTGAATATTCTGAGGACTGAGGTCGTGGCGGCCCCAGACATCAAGTAGTATGGAGGGGGGGGAGTGCAGTTGCAGCCAGACCGGCGGCCAATCAGCGAGTAGCCGGCAACAAGACAGGTAGTTTGGCGGTTTGAGGCTGAGCAGGTGTCCCTGGCTGCATACGTTTTGCGCTCTGGCAAACCTTGGAGATGTTGTTGTCGTTGTTGGACATTTCTTCCATAGTAGTTTTATATATTTGTAGTGACGTATTTTTGGAGGGAAGAGCAGGCTCAATCTCTTGAAGGAGATTATCGTCACAATATATATATATATATATATATATATATATATATATATATATATATATATATATATATATATATATACATATATATATATATATAGGAGGTGAACGTTTCGGCTTGTTAAAGCCTTTGTCAACACCAGACTGACTAGAGGAGAAGGGAGAATTTAATTGAGTCTGCTCTAATCAGTGTCCAAATCTTCTTAATGTTAGTACTGGAATGTACAAACTTGATCCATTTTTAAGTTATAATATTGCACAACAGTTTAAGAAAAAACTCTGATAGAGAGGCTTACAATGTCTCATTATAATTTTATATTCATATATTGCGTGTTCATGAGGCTTTTCTTTTTTCTATCATCCTTATTCTCTGACCGCTTAATCCTCTTTGACCATTCTAAGCTAAGCTATACCTGTTTCTGGTTAATTCTTTCCCTAGGGATGGGTTGGTCAGGTGTCGGCCTGTATATCCTCCCCCTTTTCCCTTCTCCTCTAGTCAGTCTAGTGTTGACAAAGCCTTTAACAAGCCGAAACGTTCACCTCCTTTCATATTTCTCTGTGGATTTTCCGCATAAAATGATCAGTGTTTTGTGATCGTCAATTGGATATATATATATATATATATATATATATATATATATATATATATATATATATATATATATATATATATATATATATATATATATGTCGTACCTAGTAGCCAGAACTCACTTCTCAGCCTACTATGCAAGGCCCGATTTGCCTAATAAGCCAAGTTTTACTGAAATAATATATTTTCTCTAATTTTTTTCTTATGAAATGATAAAGCTACCCATTTCATTATGTATGAGGTCAATTTATTTTTATTGGAGTTAAAATTAACGTAGATATATGACCGAACCTAACCAACCCTACCTAACCTAACCTAACCTATCTTTATAGGTTGGGTTAGGTTAGGTAGCCGAAAACGTTAGGTTAGGTTAGGTTAGGTAGGTTAGGAAGTCGAAAAAACATTAATTCATGAAAACTAGGCTTATTAGGCAAATCGGGCCTTGCATAGTAGGCTGAGAAGTGAGTTCTGGCTACTAGGTACGACATTATATATATATATTTATATATATATATATATATATATATATATATATATATATATATATATATATATATATATGACTGAAAACTCACATCCCAGAAGTGACTCGAACCTATACTGCCAGGTGCAACGCAACTGGTATCTACAGGACGCCTTAATCCGCTTGACCATCATGACCGGACATAAGGAAGTGATAGCCGAAGCTATATGAACCACTTCCCCGCCGGCACACGGATCGTAATCTTGGGCATAGCATTTTGTCAAATCGCCTCATTCTTTGGGCACACGTGAGGAACACAAATGCGAACAAGCCTGAATGGTCCCCAGGACTATATGCGACTGAAAACTCACACCCCAGAAGTGACTCGAACCCATACTGCCAGGAGCAACGTAACTGGTATCTACAGGACACCTTAATCCACTTGACCATGACGACCGGACTCCGTACTCGCATCGAGCAACACCTCGACATCCTCACAGATCGACATCACCTCAGCACCGAAACCAGGATAATCAAGAAACTAACATCATTATATGGAGGACTATGGCAATTCCACGACCGAGAGACGGCTTCCTGAACCTTGCAGGAATCAACCTCACTGAGGACCAAGTCACTCTCCTTAATCTGGGTATAAACTGTCACGTTATGTCCAGACCAAGTGAGATGGCCCGGAAAGTGGAGTTGGAAATCTTGTTGGACGTCATATTCGACCTCGAGACACAAAAGAAGGTCACCACCAAGGACACCTTACAAGCAGAACTTATCGCAGAAGGAGGAAAGAATCGAGGCAACTACAGAAGCACCATACTGTCCCCCGAGCTCAAAGCGGCAGCTAAGAGCCTTCGTGAGAACAAGGAGATAGTCGTCAGAAGAGGTGACAAGTCGCCAATATACGTCATTCTTAAAAAAGACGAATATCTAGCGAAAATGAACCTCATTCTCTCTGACCAAACTAAATTCCAATGGGTAACGAAGGACACTACAGCCGAATTGAAAGCAAAGGTCAACAAATTGATCGAAACTGTGAACGCCAAGAAATCCGGACTCCACCTGCCAAAGATTATTGGGGAATAGAAACCTGGATACGCGTATGGAAATGTCAAGACACACAAGCCTGGAAACCCAATTCGGCCAATCATCAGCCAGATATCCACACCTACGTACAGACTGGTGAAGCGACTCAACGGCTTGCTGACTCCTTATGTCTCTTGCGCCTTCAGCCTGAAGACTCCAAAAAAATTTGTTGACTTACTGCGGGGAACACGGGCCAAAGGGAAAAGAGCCTAGTTGGACGTAGAATCACTGTTTACCAACGTACCTGTGGATGAAACAATCGGGATGATAGCGGACAGAGTGTATCGTGATCCGGTCTGTACTCCGCTTGACATTCCAGAAAACATTCTAAGGAAACTACTCCAAGCTTGTACTAAAGAGGCACCCTTCTTGAGCCCAGATGGGCACATGTATAAGCAAGTAGATGGGGTCGCCATGGGTTCTCCCCTAGGTGTCCTGTTTGCAAACTTCTACATGGGTACCATCGAACAAAAGGTCTTAGTCGACATGAACTTGAAACCGGCCAAATACTGCAGGTATGTTGATGACATTTTTACACAGGTACCTGATGTCAGACATCTGCAGGAGCGAAGGTTTCCACACAGCAGTCTACAGTAAGGAAACAAACATAGGAATGTGCCTAAATGCCAACAGTGACTGCCCAGACAGGTACAAGAGGAGTGTTGTTAACGCTTATGTCGACCGTGCTCTCAGCCACAGCTCACGATGGAAGCAAGTCGATAAAGAACTCTGTAGGGTAAGGCAGGTCCTAGTCAACAACGGCTTCTCCAATGGTTTCGTTGAAGACATCATAAGAAGGAAGGTGAAACGCCATGCAACCTCCGAAGAGACAACTAACACAACACCTGTACCCCCTATTAGACTATTTTACAGGAACTTCTTTTCCATAGCTCATAAAATGGAGGAAAGGGTCCTGAAAGATATTGTTAATAGAAACGTTATCCCTACAGACAAAAATCAGAAGATACAATTGACGATTTACTATAAAACCAAGAAAACTGCCAACCTACTCATGAAAAACTCCTCAGACACAAAGCAGAACGCTTTGAAAGAGACCAATGTCGTCTATGCCTTCAAATGCCCACTTGGCGACTGTAAGCCTCAAAGAACTCAGTATTTAGGCAAGACAACAACATCTCTTTCCAGGCGATTAACGATGCATAAGCAACAGGGCTCCATTAAGAAACATATAATCTCTTCCCACAACCAGACCATCACCAGAGAAGTCTTAACAAAAAACACGGAAATCGTCGATAGATACAGCGATAGCAGGTGGCTTGATATCTGCGAGGCACTACACATTAAGAAGTCAACGCCAGCAATCAACAGCCAATTAATGCACAACTATATTCTACCCACTTCAAGACTCTGCACCAATATAGAAGCATCAAGAAATATGGGCCAATAGGCCCTTTGCATTTACTTCCATTCTTCCCCTTTAACTTTACCCAATATTACCCAATATTTCGTGTTCTATCTTGTGTTGAAAGTTTGTTTTCACTTCATTCAAAACTGTTGTAACATATCACCTCACCCAAATGCAGGTATATAAAATTAAAAGCGATTTGAATTATAGCATAGTAAGAAATCTGTTTTAGTGTTTGCAGGTTATAGTTGTGTGTGTGTGTAAACTAAAGTCTTTGAAAATGTAATAAGTTATTACGAAACGCGTTCAAGTGTCGCGTCAGACTAGAAATAAAAATGAATTTTGGAGAACTGATTTTTCAGTTACCATCGACAGTGAAAAGAACCATAAGAAATATTGAGAAAATTCGTGTTAGAATTATTAATCTTACTTTTTCGGTCATATTTAATAATATAAGTCTACAGGAAAGACTGCTACCAAAATATACTAATATATATATATATGTCGTACCTAGTAGCCAGAACGCACTTCTCAGCCTACTATGCAAGGCCCGATTTGCCTAATAAGCCAAGTTTTCATGAATTGTTTTTCGACTACCTAACCTACCTAACCTAACCTAACCTAACCTAACTTTTTCGGCTACCTAACCTAACCTATAAAGATAGGTTAGGTTAGGTTTGGTTGGTTAGGTTTGGTCATATATCTACATTAATTTTAACTCCAATAAAAAAAATTTGACCTCATACATAATGAAATGCGTAGCTTTATCATTTCATAAGAAAAAAATTTGAGAAAATGTAATAATTCAGGAAAACTTGGCTTATTAGGCAAATCGGGCCTTGCATAGTAGGCTGAGAAGTGCGTTCTGGCTATTAGGTACGACATATATATATATATATATATATATATATATATATATATATATATATATATATATATATATATATATATTCTTGTCTTGTCCTTACTCTCATGGTGGGTAGAGTAAATAGTTCCGTGATTTGGGTGTTCATGGTAGGTAAAACCCAAGATGCAAGAAGATTACAAATTCTTGAGGTAATTCACATAAGAATAACCTACCATGAACACCCAAATCACGGAGATATATATATATATATATATATATATATATATATATATATATATATATATATATATATATATATATATATATATATATATATACAACTTTAGAACACTTTCCCACCAGGAGACTCGAACCCTAGCCAGCACAGAAGCCTTCCAGCAACTGGCATAACAGGTACGCCTTAACCCGCTCCACCACCTGCTCAGACCCTTAAAAGAGATGGTAATTTCGGAGTATTTATACACCCCAAAGATCACCACCTCCCAAGAGCACTAGAGCAAGTGCTCTTGGGAGGTGGTGATCTTTGGGGTGTATAAATACTCCGAAATTACCATCTCTTTTAAGGGTCTGAGCAGGTGGTGGAGCGGGTTAAGGCGTACCTGTTATGCCAGTTGCTGGAAGGCTTCTGTGCTGGCTAGGGTTCGAGTCTCCTGGTGGGAAAGTGTTCTAAAGTTGTATACTTCACTCTCGTGTTTAGGAGAGTTGTGCCATATATATATATATATATATATATATATATATATATATATATATATATATATATATATATATATATATATAATATATATATTACACAAAAGTATTATAAATATTATAAATAAATACTTTTGTATGTTAAACTGTAAATTGGTGTTACACCTGATATGAAATTAGGCGTTATATATATGTCAACAAACAGAACAAAATTCTATAGTTAGGCCTTGGATAGATTAGGCTGGGAGTTTTGCGTTTGTTGGTAGTAATGTGTGTGTGTGTGTGTGTGTGTGTGTGTGTGTGTGTGTGTGTGTGGGGCGTCCGAAGCGTTTGGGGAAGGCTGCCCAGGACCCACTAAGTGAGCGGAACACTTTTGAGAAAAGTTCAAACGAGTTTAGGCGCTTCAAGTGTAAAGTGGTTTTGTGTCGCAGCTTAGTCCACTACAGTCTTAGGAAGAGTGGTTCTGTGTCGCAGCTTAGTCCACTACAGTCTTAGGAAGAGTGGTTCTGTGTCACAGCTTAGTCCACTACAGTCTTAGGAAGAGTGGTTCTGTGTCACAGCTTAGTCCACTACAGTCTTAGGAAGAGTGGTTCTGTGTCACAGCTTAGTCCACTACAGTCTTAGGAAGAGTGGTTCTGTGTCACAGCTTAGTCCACTACAGTCTTAGGAAGAGTGGTTCTGTGTCACAGCTTAGTCCACTACAGTCTTAGGAAGAGTGGTTCTGTGTCGCAGCTTAGTCCACTACAGTCTTAGGAAGAGTGGTTCTGTGTCACAGCTTAGTCCACTACAGTCTGAGGAAGAGTGGTTCTGTACCCTAGTTTGCTCGAGCACAGTAGGGGGGATGGGGTGCCTGTGCCCCAGCTTGGTCAAGCACAGAGGGGGGGGGGGTGTCTGTGTCATACAAGATGTGTAAAACTATCTCCGGTCATGTATATTGTGTTGTATAGAACTGTGTTGCATCGGATTCTTGTGTTGCCAGAGTGCTTACTAGAGAGGTTTGTAAATTAAAATGTTTAAGAGTGCTTTTGTAAATGACAGAAGTGCATAATAGCGAGGTTGTCGAGACTACAAGGGGTAAGTTGATACAGAACTTCGTTACAAATAAGGTCTTCGTTATAGTACGACCGTTGGAGACGTGTAGGTGCAGCGATACGCCTTAACGGGGTTATGGGACACCCTTTGAGATAGGGAGACTCGTGGGAGGGAGGGGGACAGGGGGGAGAGGTGGGGGGGGAGGGAAGGGGGGGACTTGGCAGTAGTTTAGGGTAGAGTGAAGACTGGTAAATAAGATGGTGCCAGTGCCACCCCCCCCCCCCCCCCGTGTTGACGTGGGCGCAAGGTGCCATTGTTCTCAGTGGCACCACTAACGACCCGGTGCCGTAGAGGCGAGTGTCCTCTGACACAGTCACAATGCAAAGCAACAATAAGCTTGTGTATTTTTGGTGGCAGCCGCCAGTATGTGGCGGGAACACCAGGGACGACCCACCCACACGCCTCGGGTACAGTAACTCTCACACTACACCCACACGCCTCGGGTACAGCAACTCTCACACACTACAAACACTAAGCTTCGTGTGAGAGTTTGGTGGCTTGATTAAGTTGGAATAAATGAAAGTGGTATAAGGAATTGAGCTCGGAAAATTTCTAAGAATTTTCTTTATTCTTTAACCTTAATTCCTGTCGTGATATTCAATTAGGTCGCCTGAGGAAGGACTTGCTTAGCTAACACACCAGTGTAGTAAGCAGCTCATTCCTCACTTTGGGACCATGTATGAACAATTGACTAGTCGCGAGCAAACGCCGAGACCCCAATGAAAATTGAAATCCCCCCCACTTAGGCCGCCGACCTTCGCCATTCGCCGAAGCGAATCTAACGAGTAGGTCACGGGCTCTCACAACAATAATTTATTGTTGTGTGGTGCCGTATATTTGGTCCAAAACTCAGAATCAGTCTCAATTTGATTAGTCGAGTGTGAAGAACACTTGCATAACAATAATAATGTGTGGGGGTGTAACGAAAAGACAGTGTTAACCATAACGACTTAGTTTATTCAATAAAGTACTAACTACTACAACAAAACAAAAAGAAATGTCAATGACGTTACTCGAAATCCTTCCTGTGACACTATCAATGACAGCTAGACACCAGCCCCTCGGACTGCATAATGAACTAACTAGAACATAAGCGTGACCACAGAGGAATCAACAAGAAACAAGAACTAACAGATCTATAATCACAATTACAACAAATGACACAGTAGGTTCTGAAATACGTCTCCAGTAACCTCCTAACTGTTCTACGCCTCAGTGCAGTCTACACCTGCAATAGCGGTTGCAATGCAATCAAATCAGTAGTCTTCCAATGACATCAATAACTAATGGGTTCACTGGCAACTCCAGCACCCTTCCTCAAATTAATCCTTACGTTAACACTTCGTCCCACGGACGATCAACAATCAATAACAATTGATTTACGTTAATAACAAGGTAACATTTACGTTAAATTAATAACACTTACAACTGTCACTAGTAACGCGGATATTACACAACACTCTACCCGTCGAGCATTCAGTGAGAAAATCCCATTAATCCCTGTACTACCAGACAGCTGATTAATCTCTTTACTAGTTACATTAATTTACGTTAATCGGTTACTAATCACTCAGCAATGATAAACTCTGATTTACAATGTCCAAAGTGCTAAGAGAACAGTAATCACTCGTGATTACCTTTAGAGTAATTAATTACTATCCTCAAGATCAATAATTAAACAATTACAATACGCAACCTTTCACACTGGCTCAGCAATTTACATTAAGGTATGAATTCCGTCTAAGCCTTCCATACTCAGACCAATTCAGGTGGCTAATAACAGTAATTAGCACCACGTTTACGTTATTCTAAAATGACGTTACTCTTCCCACGAAGTCAATCAAGTGCCGGTACTTCCGGGCAGATAAATAACGACGTTACGTTAATGGAACAATGGAGCCTTCGTGTGAGTCGATCAAACAAGGATCGAGGTTAATTACTTTGACTTCCTGAAACACGACAATTACCCGGCCCACTGACCGTTAATTACGACAGACAATACTCTAATTCTTATCTGGCTGATGGCTAGGCTCCTCGAGACTACCGTAGCTGCTTGCAGGAAAGTTAATTAACCCAAACGTATTCTACGTTACTCAAATTGTCAAAGAACAAATTCTCTTAAAGCAATGGGCGTTCCCTTGGTTACGTTATATTAATTGCCTCGCAATCACCTCACTGAATACTGGACATCGATGTCCTACCAGATAACAGGAGAATATGTGTACCCAAGTACTCGTCTACAGCCGAGTTCACCAGCAACAATGATAAATCACACTAACAAATCACAGTGATTTACGTTACAATCCGGTTACAATGACAATACTGCAGAACCTGGTAAAACAACATACAGGACATGAACCCTCTAGAACACTGCCTCACAATGACTTTACTGAACTGCAATCACATACGGTGATGCTCAACACTAGCAACAATCACCATCATATAACAACCCCTCTGCAATAACACACACAGCAAGTACTCAAATTTCCAAGTATTAGAATACTGCACAACACTTACTGTTGCAAATGACCCCAGTGCTCTATTTACCACGTTGAACATAGGTCCACACACATCAATCACCACAGTAAATAATACAATAACACTGGGCACCGTGACACTACAATCATATATATATAATTACTGCTGGCACATGTAGCCTACAGCTATCAAACGTTACTGGGAACACTAAGATGATCTCGAACTCCTTAAATCACATGGGCGAGTGATTTATCGATCACGCATGCCGATAAACACTACCGAGAATTACGTTACTCGACAGAGCGACGGCTGTCACTGCTGACAGCCTCGTCACTCACCAAATTCTACCAAAATTACGTTAATACTGCAACTACCATACATATATAATCACACTTGTCACGCCCCTGGGAACCATACAAGAAATTAAGACCACACTGTGGTACACTCCACAATAATCATTGCCAGGAATCACTGACGTTACACACACACTAACCTGAGCGCTCAGTATTGGAATTCCACACCTGCAATACTACACATGGAATAATATCACTCTGTCCCATGGACGATCAAAAATGATTTGATTTACCAGAATGGAATATAAATATTATGTATACTCTATTCCCGTGTGTACCCACACACGTCTGCGTACACAAGACGTAAGTCCCTCTGGACTGACAAGATGACAACAAAGGTGATTATCTCCTCGTCCACACTTCACTTTACCTCTACAGGTGCTGTTAGTGACAATGTGACGGAACACGTGACTTCGCATTCAAGCTTTAGAGACTAATCACCAGAAATACACACATAGGTACTTACTCATTCATACTGCCGGCTCACACACCATTCCCATACATCAGGCACTCCGCTACGGGTGGCTGGCTCACAGTGCTGGAGATTATGCAGTGCTGGTACCTCACGTGGCATTTTACGTTCAATTGGCGAGCACTCGAACCCCCCCCCCCCTTTCACAACACGGCTCGTTTCGCACCCTCTACCCACCGGTGAAGTGGATCGTTCGTACCCAGGTGACGTGCACAACGTTTAGCGTCTTACACAACATGGGAAATCTGCCTTTAAACACTGACACGAATTTACCCGTTCCAATCGACTGCTACAGAGCTCTAGCAGGAATTATACCGTCTATAATCACTGGTATGGGATCTACGAGTCTGTTACTGCTCGTATGCACATTTCCCACTATCCCAGAACTTTTTTCACTCTTTCTCTAACTTTCTACCCCTCGACGATGACTCCAGCTGCATTCTGACTGTGCAGCTGGCGGTCTTGGTGGAGGCGGCATTGGAAGAGCTGAGGAGACAGTCACCACGACGTCGTCTTGCCCAATTTGGCAGAATGGGTAAGAGAGAGACGTCCGGGTATGGTGGTGACTGGACCAGAATGATGCTGGAGAGAGAAACGCCAGCAATTCCCGCGTCCTCCTCGAAATAACCAATGAGAGGAAGGCACACAGCGGCCTACCCCTCTCAACCAATCAGCAACTGGGTAGCATGGCCCCTAGGGCGACTCCAAGATGGCCGACCAACATGGCGGCTCAAGATGTTTACTAAGAAGGCGGCAGTTTCCATGACGACGACTCAAGTGGCTAGTGCCCTGGAGGCCCACAGCTCACCCACGCATGCGCCCTATTCCCGGGCAATCTTGAGTCTCGCTCCAAGCCATACAATAGAATGATGCTATCAGTTCTATCACTGTCCACAGACGTGCTACCCCGGCCAGGATAACATTTCTGGACTGCTGATGACTGGGACTCTCACATGAGCCCAAACACTAGATGTTTCGGTTGCTGGTTACCAAACTTAAGTCCGCCCACTTAACAAGTGCACTTAACAAGTGTACTGGCTCCCACAGGCATAAGAGCATATTGTAAGTGAGCTGGTGAAACAACCCCTCATACCTCGGGTACAGTAACTCTCACACACTACAAACACTAAGCCTCGGGTACAGTAACTCTCACACACTACAAACACTAAGCCTCGGGTACAGTAACTCTCACACACTACAAACACTAAGCCTCGGGTACAGCAACTCTCACACACTACAAACACTAAGCCTCGGGTACAGCAACTCTCAAACACTACAAACACTAAGCCTCGGGTACAGCAACTCTCACACACTACAAACACTAAGCCTCGGGTACAGTAACTCTCACACACTACAAACACTAAGCCTCGGGTACAGTAACTCTCACACACTACAAACACTAAGTCTCGGGTACAGTAACTCTCACACTACAAACACTAAGCCTCGGGTACAGTAACTCTCTCACACTACAAACACTAAGCCTCGGGTACAGTAACTCTCACACACTACAAACACTAAGCCTCGGGTACAGTAACTCTCACACACTACAAACACTAAGCCTCGGGTACAGTAACTCTCACACTACAAACACTAAGCCTCGGGTACAGTAACTCTCTCACACTACAAACACTAAGCCTCGGGTACAGTAACTCTCACACACTACAAACACTAAGCCTCGGGTACAGTAACACTCTCACACACTACAAACACTAAGCCTCGGGTACAGTAACTCTCTCACACTACAAACACTAAGCCTCGGGTACAGCAACTCTCACACACTACAAACACTAAGCCTCGGGTACAGCAACTCTCACACTACAAACACTACGCCTCGGGTACAGCAACTCTCACACTACAAACACTAAGCCTCGGGTACAGCAACTCACACACTACAAACACTAAGCCTCGGGTACAGCAACTCTCACACTACAAACACTAAGCCTCGGGTACAGCAACTCTCACACTACAAACACTAAGCCTCGGGTACAGCAACTCACACACTACAAACACTAAGCCTCGGGTACAGCAACTCTCACACTACAAACACTAAGCCTCGGGTACAGTAACTCTCACACACTACAAACACTAAGCCTCGGGTACAGCAACTCTCACACTACAAACACTAAGCCTCGGGTACAGCAACTCTCACACTACAAACACTAAGCCTCGGGTACAGCAACTCTCACACACTACAAACACTAAGCCTCGGGTACAGTAACTCTCACACTACAAACACTAAGCCTCGGGTACAGCAACTCTCTCACACTACAAACACTAAGCCTCGGGTACAGCAACTCTCACACTACAAACACTAAGCCTCGGGTACAGCAACTCACACACTACAAACACTAAGCCTCGGGTACAGTAACTCTCACACACTACAAACACTAAGCCTCGGGTACAGCAACTCTCACACACTCGTGCCCAACACTCCTGCAGTCTGTCATCACGGGGAAAACTTTTTCTTTCCCCACCAACTGTAATGAAATTGTGGGAGGCGCGGGGCCGGCCGCGGGAGTTACCTCTCACTCTCGCACACATGACAGAAAAAAAAGGTGATTTCTGCCTCATAGACAACACTGACGGTGTGATCTCTCTTTGTTCCTGCTGTCTGTTACTGTCTGTGACACTCTACTCACCTAGTTGTATTCACTTAGTTGTGCTTGAGTTGGGTTGAGCTCTGGCCAATTGGTCCCGCCTCTCAACCGTCGATCAACTGGTGTACACATTCTTGAGCTTCTCAAGCTCCATCCTATCTACATTTGAAACTGTGAATGGAGTCAGCCTCCACCACATCACTTCCTAGTGCATGCCATTTACTAACTACTCTGACACTGGAAAAGATCATTCTAATTTCTCTGTGGCTCATTTGGGTACTCGGTTTCCACCTGTGTCCCCTTGTTCGTGTACCACCCGTGTTAAATAATCCATCCTTGTCTGCCCTGTCAATTCTCCAGAGAATTTTATAGGTAATGGTCATGTCTCCCCTTACTCTTCTGTCTTCCAGTGTCGTGAAGTGCAACTCACTCAGCCTTTCTTCGTAACTCATGCCTCTTAGTTCTGGGACTAGTCTAGTGGCATACCTCTGAACTTTTTCCAGGTTCGTCTTGTGCTTGACAAGGTACGGGCTCCATGCTGGGGCCGCATACTCCAGGATTGGTCTTACATATGTGGTATACAAGATTCTAAATGTTTCCTTACACAGGTTCCTGAAGGCTGTTCTGATGTTAGCCAGCCTCGCATATGCCGCAGACGTTATTCTTTTTATGTGGGCTTCCGGAGACAAGTTTGGTGTGATATCAATTCCTAGATCTTTTTCTCTGTCCGTTTCATTAAGTGCTTCATCTCCTTTTCTATATCCTGTGTCTGGCCTCCTATTTCCACTGCCTAGTTTCATTGTCTTACATTTACTACCCAGGTAAATGTGTGTGTTTGTGTGTGCGTGTGCGTGTGTGTGTGTGTGTGTGTGTGTGTGTGTGTGTGTGTGTGTGTGTGTGTGTGTGTGTGTGTGTGTGTGTGTGTGTGTAATCACCTAGTCTTACTCACCTAGTTGTACTTGCTAGGTTTGACCTTTGCCTCTTTGGTCCCGCCTTTCAACTGTCAATCAACAGGTGTACAGGTTCCTGAGCCTACTGGGCTCTATCATATCTACACTTGAAACCGTGTATGGAGTCAGCCTCCACCACATCACTGCCTAATGCATTTCACCTGTTAACTACTCTGACACTGACAAAATTCTTTCTAATATCTTTGTGGCCTATTTGGGTCCTAAGTTTCCACCTATGTCCCCTTGTTCGTGTTCCACCCGTGTTAAACCGTTTATCCTTATCTTCCCTGTCAATTCCTTTGAGAATTTTGTGGGTTTTGATCATGTCTCCCCTTACAATTCTGTCTTCCAGGGACGTGAGGTTTATCTTCCGAAGCGTGTACTCGTAAGTCATACCTCTCAGTTCTGGGACTAGTTTGGTGGCATACCTCTGAATCTTCTCTATCTTTGTCTTGTGTTAAGTAGGAATGGACTCCAGGCTGGAGCTGCATACTCCATGATTTGTCTGACATAGATGGTATACAAGGTTCTGAATGAATTCCTTCACAAGTTTCTAAAGGCAGTTCTTATGTAGACCAATCTAGCATATGCTTAATCTAGCCAGCAAAAGAAATTTTGTGTGTGTTTGCACGCGCGCATGTGTGACAGGGAGAGAGGAAGGGAAAGAGGGAAGGAGAGAGAGAGAGGGAAGGAGAGGGAAGGAGAGAGGGAGCGAAAGAGGGAGGGAGAGAGAGAGAGAGGGAGAGAGGGAGGGAAAGAGGGAGGGAGGGAAAGAGGGAAGGGGAGAGAGAGAGGGAAGGAGAGAGGGAGAGAAAGAGGGAGGGAGATGAAAGAGTGATAGAACTGCTGATTGAAGGGTTTTCAGGTGTTTGTTTGGGAGGGGAAGGGGGGGGGGGAGGGAGTGAGGAGGGGCGTGAGGGGGGGAAAGGGATGTATGGGTGTTTGTATGTGAGTATGGGGGGAGGGATGTTTCTGAGGAAGAGGGGGTGAGGGTTGGGAAGGGGTAGGGGGAAGGGGGGGGGGGGTTGGGGGGAGGCCTGATGACTGTACTGTTCCTGGCTAAGGCCCTTCTCTCATCTCGCCAATGCTTACCCACCTAAGTGTGCTTACAAGGGAGTGCTCCAGCTCTTGGACCAGGAATTTCGGTCTTAGATTGCAAAGGATCTCAACCCTCTTCCATTCTCTCCCTGTGCTCTGCTATGGGGATCCTTAACAAGAAGCAGAGTGAACCTTGCAGGCATTGCCTTAATAGAGTTTCTTAGAAGAAATGCGCAGCTTGTTTGTAAGGGTGGAAATACCCCTGAAGAATAATAAGCCCTGCATTGTTTGAGTTAGGAAAATACAATTTGTCAAACATAGATACTGTTCTCAAAAGATTTCTCGCATTTTGTGCCCCGCAAGATAACGGAAGTTTTTAAGGGTTGATAAATGTTAATCTTCATGTTTCATAAGCTGTTCACTTAAGATATTTAAGCAAGTCACAGATTTTTCTGGGAATAAGTGTCAGGATGAACAACCCAGCGGGGTTTCTTCCAGTTGGAGGGTGTTGTACATGCTGCTATGGCGGTGTGTCTACTCACAGGATGAGTGGCGCTGCCCAATACTGTCACTATGGCGGTGTGTCCACTCACAGGATGAGTGGCGCTGCCCAATACTGTCACTATGGCGGTGTGTCCACTCACAGGATGAGTGGCGCTGCCCAATACTGTCACTATGGCGGTGTGTCCACTCACAGGATGAGTGACGCTGCCCAATACTGTCACTATGGCGGTGTGTCCACTAACAGGATGAGTGACGCTGCCCAATACTGTCACTATGGCGGTGTGTCCACTCACAGGATGAGTGGCGCTGCCCAATACTGTCACTATGGCGGTGTGTCTACTCACAGGATGAGTGGCGCTGCCCAATACTGTCACTATGGCGGTGTGTCCACTCACAGGATGAGTGGCGCTGCCCAATACTGTCACTATGGCGGTGTGTCCACTCACAGGATGAGTGACGCTGCCCAATACTGTCACTATGGCGGTGTGTCCACTCACAGGATGAGTGACGCTGCCCAATACTGTCACTATGGCGGTGTGTCCACTCACAGGATGAGTGGCGCTGCCCAATACTGTAACTATGGCGGTGTGTCCACTCACAGGATGAGTGGCGCTGCCCAATACTGTCACTATGGCGGTGTGTCCACTCACAGGATGAGTGGCGCTGCCCAATACTGTCACTATGGCGGTGTGTCCACTCACAGGATAAGTGGCACTGCCCAATACTGTCACTATGGCGGTGTGTCCACTCACAGGATAAGTGGCGTTGCCCAATACTGTCACTATGGCGGTGTGTCCACTCACAGGATGAGTGGTGTTGCCCAATACAGTTACTATGGAGGTGTGTCCACTCACAGGATGAGTGGCGCTGCCCAATACTGTCACTATGGTGGTGTGTCCACTCACAGGATGATTGGCGCTGCCCAATACTGTCACTATGGCGGTGTGTCCACTCACGGGATGAGTGGCGCTGCCCAATACTGTCACTATGGTGGTGTGTCCACTCACAGGATGATTGGCGCTGCCCAATACTGTCACTATGGAGGTGTGTCCACTCACAGGATGAGTGGCACTGCCCAATACTGTCACTATGGCGGTGTGTCCACTCACAGGATGAGTGGCGCTGCCTAATACTGTATCTATGGCGGTGTGTCCACTCACAGGATGAGTGAAGCTGCCCAATACTGTCACTATGGCGGTGTGTCCATTCACAGGATGAGTGGCGCTGCCCAATACTCTCACTATGGCGGTGTGTCCACTCACAGGATGAGTGGCGCTGCCCAATACTGTCACTATGGTGGTGTGTCCACTCACAGGATGATTGGCGCTGCCCAATACTGTCACTATGGCGGTGTGTCCACTCACAGGATGAGTGGCGCTGCCCAATACTGTCACTATGGTGGTGTGTCCACTCACGGGATGAGTGACGCTGCCCAATACTGTCACTATGGCGGTGTGTCCACTCACAGGATGAGTGACGCTGCCCAATACTGTCACTATGGCGGTGTGTCCACTCACAGGATGAGTGGCGCTGCCCAATACTCTCACTATGGCGGTGTGTCCACTCACAGGATGAGTGGCGCTGCCCATTACTGTCACTATGGCGGTGTGTCCACTCACAGGATGAGTGGCGCTGCCCATTACTGTTACTATGGCGGTGTGTCCACTCACGGGATGAGTGACGCTGCCCTATACTGTCACTATGGCGGTGTGTCCACTCACGGGATGAGTTGCGCAAAATTTCCTACTTTGTGAAATTTTCTTCTCTAACTCCAAAAATGTAGAAAGCTAGAAAAGAATGATTTTTTTTTGTAATTATAAACATAAATTAAAAGAGCGACCTTGCCAGGATTCGAACCTGGAATCTTCTGATCCGTAGTCAGACGCGTTATCCGTTGCGCCACAAGGCCAGATGAGCATAAGTTCTCATGTGTAACAATACATATTTATACATGTATGTGTTGGCAAGAATAATATAAACAAAAAACTAATGGAAAGGAAACAATAATAAACAGGAAAGAATGATAGGAAAATAGGGAACATTTTGGTGTTTGAGAACATTATGAAGGAATACAACAGACAGAGAAGGCTTGGCCTGGCCACTCTATATGTCCCCTTCACATCACTACCTTACCTTACCTTGAGGTGCTTCCGGGGCTTAGCGTCCCCGCGGCCCGGTCATCGACCAGGCCTCCATCCCCAGGAAGCAGCCCGTGACAGCTGACTAACACCCAGGTACCTATTTTACTGCTAGGTAACAGGGGCAAAGGGTGAAAGAAACACTAGGTTAAGATCCATATATATAATACCCAAAATATTATGTTATTATCGCATTCATATTTGTTAGTGTTGTAGTGCTGGGTCCTGTGGTAGGTTAGGAATAGGGCACTTTAGTAGGACAGTTTCTGGACGTTGGGGAACCTGAGAAGGACGGACTGTTGGTATATTTGGTGTCCCTTGTCCATCATGCTCTCTCCATCCTTCTCTCTCCCTCACACTACATCCTTCTCTTTCTCTCGCTTCTCATCCATCCCTACTTATCTTTTGTGTGTCTTGTACACTCTCTACCGCCTTGCCTCCTCCTCTCTACTCCTCCCACTTAACTCTTCTGCCGCCACTTTTGTGTACTTTTCTTTTCCTCATATCTCTCTCTTTATCTCCTTCTCTCCCACCCTACCACTCCCACCTTCCCCTTATCTCTCTCCCCCCCCCCACCCCAAGTAAACGTGTACATAACATGGAACACAGTGTTGACACAAGGCCTGGCCAGCATCACTCCGACAATACAGTACCGTTTGACCTCGTCAGGGACAGGAAGTCGACGGCTTGTCAGTAACGACTTACATGGCATTGGTCACTCTGCCGGGTAGGCGGTTCCATGGGTTTATTACCCTGTGGGTGAATGTTTGTTTTGTCCTACATTGTTACTTGTTGAACTTGAAGCTGTTGATCCTTGTATGTTGATCCTTGTATGTTGAGCCTTGTATGTTGATCCTTGAATGTTGATCCTTGTATGTTGATCCTTGTATGTTGATCCTTGAATGATGATCCTTGCATGTTGATCCTTGTATGTTGATCCTTGAATGATGATCCTTGTATGTTGATCCTTGTATGTTGATCCTTGTATGTT
Source organism: Procambarus clarkii (assembly GCF_040958095.1). Lineage (NCBI taxonomy): Eukaryota > Metazoa > Arthropoda > Malacostraca > Decapoda > Cambaridae > Procambarus > Procambarus clarkii. The sequence continues at coordinate 47,857,990 of NC_091169.1, read as the reverse complement.
GATCCTTGAATGATGATCCTTGTATGTTGATCCTTGTATGTTGATCCTTGTATGTTGATCCTTGTATGTTGATCCTTGAATGTTGATCCTTGAATGATGATCCTTGTATGTTGATCCTTGTATGTTGATCCTTGTATGTTGATCCTTGTATGTTGATCCTTGAATGTTGATCCTTGAATGTTGATCCTTGAATGATGATCCTTGTATGTTGATCCTTGAATGTTGATCCTTGTATGTTGATCCTTGAATGATGATCCTTGTATGTTGATCCTTGTATGTTGATCCTTGAATGTTGATCCTTGAATGATGATCCTTGAATGTTGATCCTTGAATGTTGATCCTTGTATGTTGATCCTTGAATGATGATCCTTGTATGTTGATCCTTGAATGTTGATCCTTGAATGTTGATCCTTGAATGTTGATCCTTGTATGTTGATCCTTGTATGTTGATCCTTGTATGTTGATACTTGTAGGTTGATCCTTGAATGTTGATCCTTGTATGTTGATCCTTGTATGTTGATCCTTGAATGTTGATCCTTGAATGTTGATCCTTGTATGTTGATCCTTGTATGTTGATCCTTGAATGATGATCCTTGAATGTTGATCCTTGAATGTTGATCCTTGAATGTTGATCCTTGAATGCTGATCCTTGAATGGTTTATATTTGAACTTTTAGAGAAGTGCTGGTCATTGCCTCGGTGAAGTGCTGACCACTTTCTCGGTCAGTGTCCACGTGGCGGCCATTTTCTCTCCTTTTGGAAGTGCTGACAACTGCTTCCCTTCTCGGAGGTTCTGACCTCATTCTAAGGGAAGTGTTGACCTCATCCTCAGTGAAGTGTTGACATCATCATCAGTGAAGTGTTCACCTCATCCTCAGTGAAGTGTTGACCTCATCATCAGTGAAGTGTTGACCTCATCATCAGTGAAGTGTTGACCTCATCCTCAGTGAAGTGTTGACCTCATCCTCAGTGAAGTGTTGACCTCATCATCAGTGAAGTGTTGACCTCATCATCAGTGAAGTGTTGACCTCATCCTCAGTGAAGTGTTGACCTCATCCTTAGTGAAGTGTTGACCTCATCCTTAGTGAAGTGTTGACCTCATCATCAGTGAAGTGTTGACCTCATCACCAGTGAAGTGTTGACCTCATCGTTAGTGAAGTGTTGACCTCATAGTCAGTGAAGTGTTGACCTCATAGTCAGTGAAGTGTTGACCTCATCGTTAGTGAAGTGTTGACCTCATCACCATTGAAGTGTTGACCTCATCACCATTGAAGTGTTGACCTCATCGTCAGTGAAGTGTTGACTTCATCGTCAGTGAAGTGTTGACCTCATCACCATTGAAGTGTTGACCTCATCACCATTGAAGTGTTGACCTCATCGTCAGTGAAGTGTTGACCTCATCGTCAGTGAAGTGTTGACCATCTCCTCCCTCACTGCAGTGCTGGCCACTGATGTCGGAAAATCCGACACCATTTAATATATCATACATACAGATAATAATAGCTGTATTGTATAAACAAGTTACCCATAGAAAACGTAACTTGTAGTGGAATTACCGTCTAAAGAAAACGGGATATCATCACCACATACTATTATATTCACCAGCTATTCTGCTGGGAATTATTCTTAAATACATTAGTCTTTGGACTTTACCATCATAAAACATCTTATATAAATTAACTTAATTATCAATATTAAAGTAGAGTAAATGTGACCCTTCTATCACTTATTGACATCTGGACAATGTAGGCCAGGCGTCAGTGAGGAAGGAGGGGAGCCATTGTTATTGTCACCTCCGAGACGCGTGGAGCAAATTTGGCTCCTATCATATCTGGACAATGTCGGCCAGTAGCGTCAATAGTATGGAGTGTTAGACATTGCCATTGTTGATACTAGACCAGAGGCTCACGGGAGCAAATTCGGCTCCTGTTAATTTTACTTGGACGTAGTGTTTTGGAAACCAAAGGTGTACCATTATCAACACGCTCTCAACAAATCAAGTTAAGTGTTCTTTCCGAAACCCATTATCTATCATTAGTGGCCATTAATGTCATTGGGTAGGGTTAGTCGGTTAGAGCACGAGATAGCCTCAAACTAAAGGTAATTAAGCCAGGTCTTTATTGTTCCATGTATAGTGTTTCTCTGATATACCTGTCATATATAGGATTCTGGCTTTACAGCTAGCGCCCTTTTGACAGGTCAAGACGAGGAAGCAAGGCTTTGTACATCAGTTACCAGGGTGATGGAAGCTACCTCAAAGAGGAAAAATGTGGTGTCTACAACCTAGTTATACCTGGTGGACTAAAGCTTGCTGTACAAATAAGATAAGGAACCTTTTCAATGTATGTAGTTAATACTGTAGTTAGATTGGCTGCATATATATAATTTAATTAATATAAACCCCCTCTAATGTGTAGAGGATCGATTTGTGAGATTATGAGATTATTGCAGAAATACAGTCCACTTATCATTATACAAATTGCTTTCGAAGTATATAAATTAACGTAAATATAAATTCATTTAAATTAAATAAATATAAATCTCACAGGTCGGTTCCCACATTATTTGGTCATCTTCGAACCGGATGATGGATTATTTGATCCTTTGAACCCACATTTGGTCATCTTAGTACCGGATGAACCAGTTAACCAGTGGATTCATTAAATATACTAGTGCAGTGTGAATTATACAAGGCCAGCAGTCAAAGACGGCGGCGTTACCTCGTGCGAGCTCACGAGCCCCCGCTCAGTTCAGATCAGCCTCATCAGCGGTTTCATGGACACCCACAGATATTTGGTGGCGTGTTATTCTGTGAAATGACAGCGCTAATATAGAAGCCAGCCAAATTAGTGACTGTGTCGCGAGATTGTTCATGGATTTCGTGGTGTTAAATTTCGCGAGAGATTATCTACGAATTTTGTGGACTTTATTTCGCGAGGTCACTAATAATATTTAATACTTCTAGATAATATTAGAAGTTTCATAGAGGCTAATTAAGAGGCTATTATCAATAATTGTGTATATTATTTCTCCAAAATAGAGAATTATTTAATATAAATTGCACTAGTGATCACAGTATAATATTTACTAATTGCCAACCCACAACAGGGTAGGATATTTACCATTGACTAGTTGAACTATTATCGTTCATCCTAGTCCCATTATTACCATAGTCAGTTGTACTATATTCAACAACCTAACACCATTAATGAATGGTCCAGACCCTATTTTTGGTGTAATTTTTATCAACTCGAGTTGTAATATATAATAATTCACTTATGATCATTACACCTTTGAGTGATTAATTAGTGTCTCTTCCATCCTAGGGTGATATAGAAGAGCTAACCTAAAGGTACTTCCATGACACTGGTTTATCACTCAAATCATTAGTGTGTATGATTGTATATATATAATGTGTATTAATTTTAAGTGCTAACCTCTAGTAGAGGTAGGATTATTGCCTAGTGAGTGCAGAATTTACCCTAGGCTACCATTAGTGTTTGTTCAGTATTATGAGCAGCCCAAGTACAAGTCCCACAAGGCTTCACCAACGAGCCAGTATGGATAATGCAGGGAGAATGAAAAGAACCCTTGCAGGTCTTAAAGGCCACTTAACAAGACAGATCAAGAAATGTGAAGATTTGTTACAACAATCTCCAGTTGATTATGCTGACCTGGAAAGCTATTATCAAGCAGCTGCAGGTAAATTTGAGCAAATCAAATGCCAAATAGCTCTCCTTGTGGGGACAGATTACTACCATCAATTCATCGGTAGCCCTACTAAATATCAGGGCATAACCATGTTAAACTCTGCAGGAGGTAAATTACTCTCAGGCCCAGTATCAAGCCTGGGGAGACCTATGCCTGCAGATAAACAATACCAGTAGAAATCTAAATTTGTCAGCTGATTATATTTCTCCAGTAGCATTATACTAAGGAGATTACAGCTGACTATACCAACAGAGGTTGATGTTAGTATCATCATTTAAAGCTGAAGATGAGTTCATGAGGCCTCAGTGGCAAATCAGTGAACAGTAGCCTAAAACAGTTACAAGTCACTGCGACAAATGTCACTGAACCCACTGCAGTCTCAGAACCATACTTTACTTTAATGATGAGCTATTCAATCTTCTGAATCAATTAACTAAATTAAACCCCAATAAATCTGATGACTGATTTGATACATTTATTATTTAATCAAGATGTATTCCATGGGCCTCAGTGTTTATATATCAGTGACCAGTTACCTGAAGAAACTTCAAGTTATATCTAATGTCACTGATCTCACTGCAGTCCCTGAATCATACTTGACTGTAGTACTTGATCACATCCAGTCTTCTGGGTTAAATAATATGTAATAAGGCTTGAATATTAGCCTTTCAAGAGTTGACAGGGAAATGAAATCGCATTAGACTTCTAACCCCTGCAACTCTAGTACGGGACATCCGTCCTGTACGAACAGACGCACAAATGTGTGATTACTAACTACTAACATCAAATTAATCTAATAATTCGAAGGAGGAGTATCGGTGTTCGTCTGTTCTAATAGGACTTCGACCCGTGAGCAGCCCCTGGGGAATTATGTCGGAAAATCCGACACCATTTAATATATCATTCATACAGATAATAATAGCTGTATTGTATAAACAAGTTACCCATAGAAAACGTAACTTGTAGTGGAATTACCGTCTAAAGAAAACAGGATATCATCACCACATACTATTATATTCACCAGCTATTCTGCTGGGAATTATTCTTAAATACATTAGTCTTTGGACTTTACCATCATAAAACATCTTATATAAATTAACTTAATTATCAATATTAAAGTAGAGTAAATGTGACCCTTCTATCACTTATTGACATCTGGACAATGTAGGCCAGGCGTCAGTGAGGAAGGAGGGGAGCCATTGTTATTGTCACCTCCGAGACGCGTGGAGCAAATTTGGCTCCTATCATATCTGGACAATGTCGGCCAGTAGCGTCAATAGTATGGAGTGTTAGACATTGCCATTGTTGATACTAGACCAGAGGCTCACGGGAGCAAATTCGGCTCCTGTTAATTTTACTTGGACGTAGTGTTTTGGAAACCAAAGGTGTACCATTATCAACACGCTCTCAACAAATCAAGTTAAGTGTTCTTTCCGAAACCCATTATCTATCATTAGTGGCCATTAATGTCATTGGGTAGGGTTAGTCGGTTAGAGCACGAGATAGCCTCAAACTAAAGGTAATTAAGCCAGGTCTTTATTGTTCCATGTATAGTGTTTCTCTGATATACCTGTCATATATAGGATTCTGGCTTTACAGCTAGCGCCCTTTTGACAGGTCAAGACGAGGAAGCAAGGCTTTGTACATCAGTTACCAGGGTGATGGAAGCTACCTCAAAGAGGAAAAATGTGGTGTCTACAACCTAGTTATACCTGGTGGACTAAAGCTTGCTGTACAAATAAGATAAGGAACCTTTTCAATGTATGTAGTTAATACTGTAGTTAGATTGGCTGCATATATATAATTTAATTAATATAAACCCCCTCTAATGTGTAGAGGATCGATTTGTGAGATTATGAGATTATTGCAGAAATACAGTCCACTTATCATTATACAAATTGCTTTCGAAGTATATAAATTAACGTAAATATAAATTCATTTAAATTAAATAAATATAAATCTCACAGGTCGGTTCCCACATTATTTGGTCATCTTCGAACCGGATGATGGATTATTTGATCCTTTGAACCCACATTTGGTCATCTTAGTACCGGATGAACCAGTTAACCAGTGGATTCATTAAATATACTAGTGCAGTGTGAATTATACAAGGCCAGCAGTCAAAGACGGCGGCGTTACCTCGTGCGAGCTCACGAGCCCCCGCTCAGTTCAGATCAGCCTCATCAGCGGTTTCATGGACACCCACAGATATTTGGTGGCGTGTTATTCTGTGAAATGACAGCGCTAATATAGAAGCCAGCCAAATTAGTGACTGTGTCGCGAGATTGTTCATGGATTTCGTGGTGTTAAATTTCGCGAGAGATTATCTACGAATTTTGTGGACTTTATTTCGCGAGGTCACTAATAATATTTAATACTTCTAGATAATATTAGAAGTTTCATAGAGGCTAATTAAGAGGCTATTATCAATAATTGTGTATATTATTTCTCCAAAATAGAGAATTATTTAATATAAATTGCACTAGTGATCACAGTATAATATTTACTAATTGCCAACCCACAACAGGGTAGGATATTTACCATTGACTAGTTGAACTATTATCGTTCATCCTAGTCCCATTATTACCATAGTCAGTTGTACTATATTCAACAACCTAACACCATTAATGAATGGTCCAGACCCTATTTTTGGTGTAATTTTTATCAACTCGAGTTGAGTTGTAATATATAATAATTCACTTATGATCATTACACCTTTGAGTGATTAATTAGTGTCTCTTCCATCCTAGGGTGATATAGAAGAGCTAACCTAAAGGTACTTCCATGACACTGGTTTATCACTCAAATCATTAGTGTGTATGATTGTATATATATAATGTGTATTAATTTTAAGTGCTAACCTCTAGTAGAGGTAGGATTATTGCCTAGTGAGTGCAGAATTTACCCTAGGCTACCATTAGTGTTTGTTCAGTATTATGAGCAGCCCAAGTACAAGTCCCACAAGGCTTCACCAACGAGCCAGTATGGATAATGCAGGGAGAATGAAAAGAACCCTTGCAGGTCTTAAAGGCCACTTAGCAAGACAGATCAAGAAATGTGAAGATTTGTTACAACAATCTCCAGTTGATTATGCTGACCTGGAAAGCTATTATCAAGCAGCTGCAGGTAAATTTGAGCAAATCAAATGCCAAATAGCTCTCCTTGTGGGGACAGATTACTACCATCAATTCATCGGTAGCCCTACTAAATATCAGGGCATAACCATGTTAAACTCTGCAGGAGGTAAATTACTCTCAGGCCCAGTATCAAGCCTGGGGAGACCTATGCCTGCAGATAAACAATACCAGTAGAAATCTAAATTTGTCAGCTGATTATATTTCTCCAGTAGCATTATACTAAGGAGATTACAGCTGACTATACCAACAGAGGTTGATGTTAGTATCATCATTTAAAGCTGAAGATGAGTTCATGAGGCCTCAGTGGCAAATCAGTGAACAGTAGCCTAAAACAGCTACAAGTCACTGCGACAAATGTCACTGAACCCACTGCAGTCTCAGAACCATACTTTACTTTAATGATGAGCTATTCAATCTTCTGAATCAATTAACTAAATTAAACCCCAATAAATCTGATGACTGATTTGATACATTTATTATTTAATCAAGATGTATTCCATGGGCCTCAGTGTTTATATATCAGTGACCAGTTACCTGAAGAAACTTCAAGTTATATCTAATGTCACTGATCTCACTGCAGTCCCTGAATCATACTTGACTGTAGTACTTGATCACATCCAGTCTTCTGGGTTAAATAATATGTAATAAGGCTTGAATATTAGCCTTTCAAGAGTTGACAGGGAAATGAAATCGCATTAGACTTCTAACCCCTGCAACTCTAGTACGGGACATCCGTCCTGTACGAACAGACGCACAAATGTGTGATTACTAACTACTAACATCAAATTAATCTAATAATTCGAAGGAGGAGTATCGGTGTTCGTCTGTTCTAATAGGACTTCGACCCGTGAGCAGCCCCTGGGGAATTATGTCGGAAAATCCGACACCATTTAATATATCATTCATACAGATAATAATAGCTGTATTGTATAAACAAGTTACCCATAGAAAACGTAACTTGTAGTGGAATTACCGTCTAAAGAAAACAGGATATCATCACCACATACTATTATATTCACCAGCTATTCTGCTGGGAATTATTCTTAAATACATTAGTCTTTGGACTTTACCATCATAAAACATCTTATATAAATTAACTTAATTATCAATATTAAAGTAGAGTAAATGTGACCCTTCTATCACTTATTGACATCTGGACAATGTAGGCCAGGCATCAGTGAGGAAGGAGGGGAGCCATTGTTATTGTCACCTCCGAGACGCGTGGAGCAAATTTGGCTCCTATCATATCTGGACAATGTCGGCCAGTAGCGTCAATAGTATGGAGTGTTAGACATTGCCATTGTTGATACTAGACCAGAGGCTCACGGGAGCAAATTCGGCTCCTGTTAATTTTACTTGGACGTAGTGTTATGGAAACCAAAGGTGTACCATTATCAACACACTATCAACAAATCAAGTTAAGTGTTCTTTCCGAAACCCATTATCTATCATTAGTAGCCATTAATGTCATTGGGTAGGGTTAGTCGGTTAGAGCACGAGATAGCCTCAAACTAAAGGTAATTAAGCCAGGTCTTTATTGTTCCATGTATAGTGTTTCTCTGATATACCTGTCATATATAGGATTCTGGCTTTACAGCTAGCGCCCTTTTGACAGGTCAAGACGAGGAAGCAAGGCTTTGTACATCAGTTACCAGGGTGATGGAAGCTACCTCAAAGAGGAAAAATGTGGTGTCTACAACCTAGTTATACCTGGTGGACTAAAGCTTGCTGTACAAATAAGATAAGGAACCTTTTCAATGTATGTAGTTAATACTGTAGTTAGATTGGCTGCATATATATAATTTAATTAATATAAACCCCCCCCCCCTAATGTGTAGAGGATCGATTTGTGAGATTATGAGATTATTGCAGAAATACAGTCCACTTATCATTATACAAATTGCTATCGAAGTATATAAATTAACGTAAATATAAATTCATATAAATTAAATAAATATAAATCTCACAGGTCGGTTCCCACAACTGAGTGGCCTCAGTGGCCAGCAACAGTGCTTGACAGGCAACAGTGCTTGACAGGCAACAGTGCTTGACAGTCAACAGTGCTTGACAGGCAACCGTGCTTGACAGTCAACAGTGCTTGACAGGCAACAGTGCTTGACAGTCAACAGTGCTTGACAGACAACAGTGCTTGACAGGCAACAGTGCCCTACAGGCAACAGTGCTTGACAGTCAACAGTGCCCTACAGGCAACAGTGCTTGACAGACAACAGTGCTTGACAGACAACAGTGCTTGACAGTCAACAGTGCTTGACAGTCAACAGTGCTTGACAGTCAACAGTGCTTGACAGGCAACAGTGCTTGACAGGCAACAGTGCTTGACAGGCAACAGTGCTTGACAGGCAACAGTGCTTGACAGGCAACAGTGCTTGACTACGCTTGACAACACTCCGCTTGTACCTGTCCGGGCAGTCACTGACGGCATCAAGACCCACTCAAGACAATTTACAAATGGAGGAAGTAACAACGTTTCGGTCCGTTCTTGAACATAATCCATTCGTAATAGTGATCCTGGAAGCCCGAAACGTCAACATTTTCTTTGTTGAACAAATTCACCAGGGCACTGATGGGGGGCACTGATGGGGGGCACTGATGGGGGGTACTGATGGGGGGCACTGATGGGGGGCACTGATGGGGGGTACTGATGGGGGGCACTGATGGGGGGTACTGATGGGGGGCACTGATGGGGGGCACTGATGGGGGGTACTGATGGGGGGCACTGATGGGGGGCACTGATGGGGGGCACTGATGGGGGGCACTGATGGGGGGTACTGATGGGGGGCACTGATGGGGGGCACTGATGGGGGGTACTGATGGGGGGCACTGATGGGGGGCACTGATGGGGGGCACTGATGGGGGGCACTGATGGGGGGCACTGATGGGGGGCACTGATGGGGGGTACTGATGGGGGGCACTGATGGGGGGCACTGATGGGGGGTACTGATGGGGGGCACTGATGGGGGGTACTGATGGGGGGCACTGATGGGGGGCACTGATGGGGGGCACTGATGGGGGGTACTGATGGGGGGCACTGATGGGGGGCACTGATGGGGGGTACTGATGGGGGGCACTGATGGGGGGTACTGATGGGGGGCACTGATGGGGGGCACTGATGGGGGGTACTGATGGGGGGCACTGATGGGGGGTACTGATGGGGGGCACTGATGGGGGGCACTGATGGGGGGTACTGATGGGGGGCACTGATGGGGGGTACTGATGGGGGGCACTGATGGGGGGCACTGATGGGGGGTACTGATGGGGGGCACTGATGGGGGGTACTGATGGGGGGCACTGATGGGGGGCACTGATGGGGGGCACTGATGGGGGGCACTGATGGGGGGCACTGATGGGGGGTACTGATGGGGGGCACTGATGGGGGTCACTGATGGGGGGTACTGATGGGGGGTACTGATGGGGGGCACTGATGGGGGGCACTGATGGGGGGCACTGATGGGGGGCACTGATGGGGGGCACTGATGGGGGGCACTGATGGGGGGTACTGATGGGGGGCACTGATGGGGGGCACTGATGGGGGGTACTGATGGGGGGCACTGATGGGGGGTACTGATGGGGGGCACTGATGGGGGGCACTGATGGGGGGCACTGATGGGGGGTACTGATGGGGGGCACTGATGGGGGGCACTGATGGGGGGTACTGATGGGGGGCACTGATGGGGGGTACTGATGGGGGGCACTGATGGGGGGCACTGATGGGGGGTACTGATGGGGGGCACTGATGGGGGGTACTGATGGGGGGCACTGATGGGGGGCACTGATGGGGGGTACTGATGGGGGGCACTGATGGGGGGTACTGATGGGGGGCACTGATGGGGGCACTGATGGGGGGTACTGATGGGGGGCACTGATGGGGGGTACTGATGGGGGGCACTGATGGGGGGCACTGATGGGGGGCACTGATGGGGGGCACTGATGGGGGGCACTGATGGGGGGTACTGATGGGGGGCACTGATGGGGGGCACTGATGGGGGGCACTGATGGGGGGTACTGATGGGGGGCACTGATGGGGGGCACTGATGGGGGGCACTGATGGGGGGTACTGATGGGGGGCACTGATGGGGGGCACTGATGGGGGGTACTGTTGGGGGGCACTGATGGGGGGTACTGATGGGGGGCACTGATGGGGGGCACTGATGGGGGGTACTGATGGGGGGCACTGATGGGGGGCACTGATGGGGGGCACTGATGGGGGGCACTGATGGGGGGTACTGATGGGGGGCACTGATGGGGGGCACTGATGGGGGGTACTGATGGGGGGCACTGATGGGGGGCACTGATGGGGGGCACTGATGGGGGGCACTGATGGGGGGCACTGATGGGGGGCACTGATGGGGGTACTGATGGGGGGCACTGATGGGGGGCACTGATGGGGGGTACTGATGGGGGGCACTGATGGGGGGTACTGATGGGGGGCACTGATGGGGGGCACTGATGGGGGGCACTGATGGGGGGCACTGATGGGGGGCACTGATGGGGGGCACTGATGGGGGGCACTGATGGGGGGTACTGATGGGGGGCACTGATGGGGGGCACTGATGGGGGGCACTGATGGGGGGTACTGATGGGGGGCACTGATGGGGGGCACTGATGGGGGTACTGATGGGGGGCACTGATGGGGGGTACTGATGGGGAGCACTGATGGGGGGCACTGATGGGGGCACTGATGGGGGGCACTGATGGGGGGTACTGATGGGGGGCACTGATGGGGGGCACTGATGGGGGGCACTGATGGGGGGCACTGATGGGGGCACTGATGGGGGGCACTGATGGGGGGCACTGATGGGGGGTACTGATGGGGGGCACTGATGGGGGGCACTGATGGGGGGTACTGATGGGGGGCACTGATGGGGGGCACTGATGGGGGGCACTGATGGGGGGCACTGATGGGGGGTACTGATGGGGGCACTGATGGGGGGCACTGATGGGGGGCACTGATGGGGGACACTGATGGGGGGTACTGATGGGGGGTACTGATGGGGGGTACTGATGGGGGGTACTGATGGGGGGTACTGATGGGGGGCACTGATGGGGGGCACTGATGGGGGGTACTGATGGGGGGCACTGATGGGGGTACTGATGGGGGGCACTGATGGGGGGTACTGATGGGGGGCACTGATGGGGGGCACTGATGGGGGGCATTGATAGGGGGCACTGATGGGGGGTACTGATGGGGGGCACTGATGGGGGGCACTGATGGGGGGCACTGATGGGGGGCACTGATGGGGGACACTGATGGGGGGCACTGATGGGGGTTCGAACCCGTGCGCTGGACCGCCATTGTTGTTAGATGAGTGGGTTGGGTGTGTCAAGTTTCAGGCCCCGTTACTGTGACTTCCGTTCTTGTTCAAGTTCTTAGTTTGTATCACCTCTAACTTACTGGAACTTATCGCTGATAACAAATCTATTTTTTTGTATGTTAAGTCGAGGACTTTATTGATACACGCATATATATATATGTAACTGAAAACTCACACCCCAGAATTGACTCGAACCCATACTGCCAGGGGCACTCTGCTGGCCTACAGGACACCGTAACCACTCGACCAACACGACCGGACAAAAAGGTGATAGCCGAAGCAATTTGAGTCATCCCCCCCTCCTCCCCCCCACCAGCACTCTGATGGTAATCTTGGGCATAGTATTTTATCAAATCACCTCATTCTTTGGGGCACACGTGAGGAACACAAATGCAAACAAGCCTGAATGGTCCCCAGGACTATATGCAACTGAAAACTCACACCCCACAAGTGACTCGTACCCATACTGCCACCTCCACCGAATCACCTCCTTTTTGTCCGGTCGTATTTGTCGAGTGGTTAAGGTGTCCTGTACGCCAGCAGAGTGCTCCTGGCAGTATGGGTTCGAGTCACTTCTGGGGTGTGAGTTGTCAGTTGCATATAGTCCTTGGGACAATTCAGGCTTGTTTTCTCAATATATATATATGCAAGTATAGGCTTATATATATATATATATATATATATATATATATATATATATATATATATATATATATATCTACGTTAATTTTAACTCCAATAAAAAAAATTGACCTCATACATAATGAAATGGATAGCTTTATCATTTCATAAGAAAAAAAATTGAGAAAATATATTAATACATGAAAACTTGGCTTATTAGGCAAATCGGGCTTTGCATAGTAGGCTGAGAAGTGCGTTCTGGCTACTAGGTACGTAGTAGGCATCCTTCAGTCTCGGGAGACTATGGAGTTGCGCCCTAGTTGTCAATCCTGGTGCAGCGTCTGGTGTGACTGATGAGGCCAATCCGAGAGTGGCAGTCCATCCCACACCGAGCACAAACGAAGTCCGATTCTGGTCTGTCTTCCTGGTTACCGGCTTTCCTTCTCTGTCTCTTTGCCTCCGATTCCTTAGCAAGTGACTCCTCGAACTTGGAGAGACCTCGTTGAACAGACTGCCTCCAGGCTGAACGGTCTGCAGCCAGTGTCTCCCATATAGCAAGATCGACGTCCATGGCTTTCAGGTCCCTTTTGCATACGTCTTTGTACCGTAGCTGGGGCTTGCCTACTGGACGCTTTCCCTGCCTCAGCTCTCCATACAGGAGATCCTTGGGGATCCTGCCGTCGCCCATTCGCACAACGTGCCCGAGCCAGCGCATTCGTCTCTGTTTCAGCATTGTGTACATGCTGGTGATTCTTGCTCTCCCCAAGACGTTGTTGTTTGTCACCTTGTCCTGCCAGGTGATGTCCAAGATGTGTCTAAGGCAGCGCATGTGGTAGGCATTCAGCCGTCTTTCCTGACGGGCGCGGAGTGTCCAAGACTCACTGCCATAAAGGAGAGTGCTCAGGACACAGGATCTGTAAACCTGAATCTTAGTATACTCAGTTAGCCTATTGTTGGCCCACACTCTCTTTGTCAGTTTGGACATGGTAGTAGATGCCTTACCGATGCGTTTGTTTAGCTCCGTATCAAGAGAGAGGGAGTCAGAGATTGTGGAGCCCAGGTACACGAAGTCGTGAACAACTTCCAGTTTGGAATCAGAGATGCCGATGTCAGGTGGGGAGTCCACTCCTTGTCCCATGACTTGTGTTTTCTTCAGACTGATGGTGAGTCCAAAAGCCTGAGAGGCCTCGCTGAAGCGGGTTATGAGCCGTTGGAGGTCTTCAGCTGAGTGGGCAGTGACTGCTGCGTCGTCGGCAAAGAGGAAGTCGCGCAGACACCTCAGCCGAACCTTTGTCTTGGCTCTCAGCCTGGCGAGGTTAAAGAGCCTTCCATCCGACCTGGTCCGGAGGTAAATGCCTTCCGTGACAGATCCGAAGGCGTGCCGCAGCATAACTGCGAAGAAAATCCCGAATAGGGTTGGAGCCAGTACGCAGCCCTGCTTTACTCCACTTCGGATGTCAAAGGCGTCTGATGTTAGGCCATCAAAGACCACGGTGCCCCTCATGTTCTCATGGAAAGATCTGATGATGCTGAGGAGCCTGGGTGGGCATCCGATCTTGGGGAGGATCTTGAACAGGCCATCCCTGCTGACGAGGTCGAAGGCCTTCGTCAGATCTATGAAGGCTACAAAGAGTGGCTGCGTCTGTTCCCTGCATTTCTCCTGCAGTTGTCTGAGGGAAAAAAACATGTCGATGGTGGACCTGCCAGCTCTGAATCGACATTGTGATTCTGGATAAACTCTCTCTGCAAGTACTTGGAGCCTCTTCAATGCGACTCGAGCAAACAGCTTTCCGACAATACTGAGGAGGGAGATTCCACGGTAGTTGTTGCAGTCGCCCCTGTCACCTTTATTCTTATACAGTGTGACGATGTTGGCATCCCTCATGTCCTGTGGCACCTCTCCTTCTTCCCAGCAGAGGCAGAGAATTTCGTGCAGCTCCATGAGCAGGCTACCTCTGCAGCACTTCAAGGTCTCAGCAGGAATGCCATCTTTGCCAGGAGCTTTACCAGAAGCAAGGGAGTCCAGGGCATCGCTGAGTTCTTCCAGGGTCGGTTCACTGTCGAGCTCCATTAACACAGGCAGACACTCAATGGCGCACAGGGCATCTTCGGTGACCACATTGTCCCTGGCGTATAGCTCAGAGTAGTGCTCGACCCAGCGCTTCAGCTGCAGTGTCTGGTCCTGAATCACCTCGCCAGTGGCAGATTTCAGAGGAGCGGTCTTCCTCTGGATTGGGCCGAGGGCCTGCTTGATGCCGTCATACATTCCCCGTACATTGCCTGTATCCGCTGCAGTCTGTATCTGGGAGCAGAGCTGGAGCCAATAGTTGTTGGCACATCGCCTGGCGCTCTGCTGCACTTTGCAGCGGACGGCCCGAAGGATCTGTAAGTTGCGCTGACTTGGGCAGGCTTTGTAGGCTGCCAAGGCGTTTCTCTTCTCTTCGATTACAGGTGTCATCTCTTCCGAGTGAGCCTCGAACCAGTCTGCCGACCTGCTGGTCTTCTTGCCAAAGGTGGAAATGGCAGCGTTGAACACAGCGTCTCTGAAGTGCTCCCATCTTTTACAGGCAGTGACCCCAGCTGGGCCAGGGAGAGCTTCCTCGAGCACGTGTGCAAAATCTTCCACCTTGTCCTGGTTGCGGGTCTTGGTGGTGTCGATGCGAGGTCTGCCCGCCTTTTTCGAGTGATGAATCTTCTTTGGTTGCATCTTGACCCTGCTACATACCAGGGAGTGGTCGGTGTCACAGACAGCACTCTGGTAGCTACGCGTAATCTTGACGCTGGGTAGACTTGCACGCCTGGTAAGAATCAGGTCAAGCTGGTGCCAGTGCTTGGATCTGGGGTGTCTCCAAGATACTCGGTGTTGAGGCTTTGTGCCGAAGAACGTGTTGGTGACACAAAGACCATGAAGGCAGCAGAGTTCTAGCAGACGTTGCCCGTTCTCATTCATCCTTCCTATGCCGAATTGACCCAGGCAAGTGGGCCAAATGTTGTGCTCGGCACCCACTCTGGCGTTGAAGTCGCCGAGGATGAACAGTGGCTCCTTTACAGGGATTCTCGCTATGACTCTGTTGAGGTCATCGTAGAATTTTTCCTTTGCCTCTGCTGGAGAAGTCAGGGTTGGTGCATATGCACTAATTACATTGACTGGTCCTGTTTGGGAGTACAGTTGCAGAGACAGAACTCGTTCGGTTTCCCCCATCGGTGGCATAATGTGTCCCAACAGTGCATTCCTGACGGCAAATCCCACACCATGTTCTCTGGTCTCATCTGGAGGTTTTCCTTGCCAGAAGAAAAAGAAGGTCCTCTCTCTCACAGATCCTGATCCCGGGAGCCTGGTCTCTTGGAGAGCAACAATATCCATCTGCAGCTTGCTCAGCTCCCTATCGATGATTGCTGTTTTTCGGGCGTCATTGATTTCTTGCAGGTCGTCAGAGAAACCTGGTGTCAGTGTCCTGACGTTCCATGTGCCCAGCTTTAGGGCAGTTGATATTTTCTTCTTTGGTTTGGTATTGCTTGGTGCAAAGTTGTCGGGCCGCTTGTCAGTTTTCACCCTAAACCCCACGCACCCAGTGAGGTTAACGGACCGTGGCGAGGCAACACCTTATTGGCTGGGGTTTGCCCAGCTTGAGGCGGGCGGTAGCTGCCCAGTGGGGCGCGATGACCCCTCCCACCGTTGGAAGCAACCCCTGGCGTCACACTCTTCGCCAATCGAGCAGAAGACTTAAAACCGGTAGACTGTCGCTTCCCGTGTTGGTTCGACGCTGTGAGGCGAAGCTGGAGTGTCCTCTCCAGGGCGCAAAGCCTGGGTAGGTAGATATGGAGGAGAAGCTGTTACCTATGCAGCAGGTCCCCCCTCTCCACGTTGCTGAAATTATCCAATAGAGAGGCAAATGCCAATACGCATGGTTCCAGCAACGTCGCAGGAGCTGCCAGAACGAGGTCGACGTCAACAACGAACTGCCTTAGGGGCTCCAACTCCGGATTTTTCCTCGAGGTTGACTCCTGAAGCCTTCCCAAAAACAAGGGTATGGCCGCAAGGCAGCGGAGGTTTAAAATCAGGGTTTTCCTTCCCCTAGATGGGCTGCCTTCCCAGGCTATCGAGTCCCATCTACCCGG
The DNA here is from genome assembly GCF_040958095.1 of Procambarus clarkii. Lineage (NCBI taxonomy): Eukaryota > Metazoa > Arthropoda > Malacostraca > Decapoda > Cambaridae > Procambarus > Procambarus clarkii. The sequence goes on along the minus strand of NC_091169.1, from coordinate 47,841,070 downwards.
AAGGTACGACATTATATATATATATATATATATATATATATATATATATATATATATATATATATATATATATATATATATATATATATATATATATATTTCCTGTTAGCAACCCCAATGTCGGCAACTGGCACGCGTCTCACACCACACGCCCTCCGAATTGCTGTGGCCCTCCGCCTTGCTGCCCCAATCCACACCAGATATAGGTGTATTTGCGGCGAGGTGGTGGCTGACAGGTACGGTCACCATGGCCTACTCTGCCAAAGCACAGGGGGATGGCACTCGAGGCACAGCGAAGTTAACGACATCATCAAGAGGAGCCTCACCACAGCTGGATGCCCAGCTGAAAGAGAGCCCCGTTACCTAACGCCCCGTAACTCTGATGCTCTTATTGGTCGCCCAGATGGTATCACAGTGAACCCCTGGAAGAATGGCAAGCAGTTGGTATGGGACTACACGTGCGTATCAACCCTGGCTAACACCTACATTAACCTCAGTGTTGCACAACCAGGTGGCGCTGCCACCCACAGGGAAGCAGCCAAATCCCGTAAGTATAGAGAACTGGATCACCACTACAATTTTGTCCCCATTGCTTCTGAGACGCTCGGCGCCTGGGGTAAAAGTGCTACCAGTTTTTTGAAGGAACTGGGTTCTAGGCTCATTGAAACAACAAGGGACCCGAGAGCTGCAAGCTTTCTTTTCCAGCGCCTCAGTGTGGCGATACAGAGGGGAAATGCGCACTGCATCCAGGGTTCCTGCCCGCCATCTGAGGAGCTGGAGGAACTCGACAACCTATGACAACCATCTTTGTAACCTATATGTAACTCCTTTTTTGTAACAAAGTTCAAATAAAGTAAATATATATGTGTACATACAAAAGAATGGGGGTGGTAGGAGAAGATAATATTAGTGTTCAGTGAGAAACCACAAGGTCTCCTCTGAATACTTTTTATTTTCTTCTCCGAGGCTATGGGTCCCCACATTGGCACCAGAGGTGGTACCCTCACAAACTTTATATATATATATATATATATATATATATATATATATATATATATATATATATATATATATATATATATATCTGTCTTCTGCCAAGGTAATTCTCATCCTGATTTTTTTGCATTATCTGCAGAAAATGTCACAAAGTTATGAGTTTCATTTTTCCTCTATATCTGATGTACTCACCTAATTGTGCTTGCGGGGGTTGAGCTCTGGCTGTTTGGTCCCGTCTTTCAACCATCAATCAACATGTGTACAGGTTCCTGAGCCTATTGGGCTCTATCATATTTACACTTGAAACTGTGTATGGAGTCAGCCTCCACCACATTACTTCTCAATCACTGTGACAAAATCACAGAAACATGAGAAGAGAAACAACATGCACATGTTTAACACGTGAACTTTGTCAAGACATGTGATCACTGTGACAAGGGAGTGACAGCCCTGAAAATAAGATCCAAAGGAAAATTACAAAAATTCAGCCGATGTATATAAAGTTTCAAAAGATGTGGGTGTTTTTTTTTTTTTTGCTTTCACGACTGCAATGCGCACGTCGCCAATGGACATGTGGCAGACGCTTCACGAAACTGTCGGAATTAGCAGAATGGAAAATACGAGAGCAACCGTACAGGGCCTGGGAGCAAGGTCGAGTTAGAGTCCTTGAGGGTCTCTTCTCAGACTAGCCTCACCTGGTCCTGGTCCACGTTGATCGGTGGAATCTCCACAATGCTTTAACACTTTAAGGGACTCCTAGGGTCCTCATCACATTTATAGTTTAGTGAATATAGGCAACTCGGTGTTGAAGACACCTGGAGCTGAAGGCTTAAGTAATAGTTGGCAGTATTCAGAAGTGGTTCAACGGAAACACCGCATAAAGCTTAACAGTAGTTTATTTACTAACTTAACCACTAATACACAGGGTGCTTGATTTACTTTAGATTGGCGTCAGAAAGGCTATGGTTGTATTAGCGAGACTCTTGACGTCTGGCTAAATGACTCGTATCCACTCGTGGAGAAACACCTAACTTAACACAGGTGACAGTCAATCATTAACACGGCAAACCTAACTGCCGGTATGCAAAGGGATCACAAGAGTTCCAACCGGATACTCGGGTAATGATGATGCGCAATAAACACAACTACACTGTCAATGAGACAGGCAATAACATGCACAATAATAATATCACACAATAACTAAATGTGTGGTGTATGTGAAGCTCACATTCACAGACGAGTGAAATGCAGTGATACCACACAGATAACACGCATACACCGTCGATTCACCTATAACCTGTGACAGGTATGAGAAGGTGAGAACTGTGGTTGATCCATCAGATCAACACAGACACAATAAAACAATGACAAGATCTTGTACTTACAGATGGGGGTACCTCTCTTATTTACTCACTCACTCAGGCACATTTATACAAGCACTCGTAGGTGGCCTGATAGCTGGTTTCGCTCGTAGACATGGAGGGTACTCGCAGTACGGCGTGCTGTATGCTTAACAGACAGACACCCGCACACACACTGGCACTGGCGGTGAGTAAGATGGTGACGTCACGTAGTACAGTGAGGGCGGCGGCGGGCGCTCGAGGCTACACGCTCGGGACAGAGTGGCGGCTGGCGGCTGCAGGTTATTATATGGTACCATGCGGTACACTTGTGGTAAAGTCACACACAGGTTACTTAGGCGGCGGCACTGCCTTAGTTCACTCTAGGTCACTCACAACGATCTTTGTCACCAGGGGTTACCTGATACCAGTCTGTTTCCCTCTGGTGATTTTGTCACTATAGGCTTCTGAACAATATATTCACAATCATGATTCTGGGCGAGTGTGGGTATATCGAAAAGACGCTGAGTTAACTTGACGGTGAGGAATGGACCGTGTTCAGTCTATTGGCCGATAAGACAGAACAGGACACGTCCTCTGTGTAAGGACTCCCTCACGTGAATGCTTTTTCCTGAGGCTCAGAGCATCTTGTGGGGCACAACACAAAAGAGTTACAATTTGACCAATAGCATTGCAGCAAATGAGCGGGAACCAATCATATTGAACGTACGATGATCAGAAGGAGAGGTGACGTCATGAACACTTCACGACCACATCATAGTTGTTATTCTCCATCGCGCCGGTTGACCCCAGAAGTCAGACGATCGCTGGTGTCTCCCCCTCTGTCTCTCATGCTGGCCCCAGCCAATGTACTCACTGACCCTTGGTGGCAAGTATCCTTAACTCCCTGTATCTACTTCCTGCCTGGACATACGGCGGCCTCCGTATTATGAAAGTGTTCCTGGTTAAGTGGACATTCTGGAGATACCCAGCATACCAGGTCACTATCCAGGGTTAAGAGAGAGAGGCTTGTGCACAAGATCGGTGCACTGTGCACTGCAATGCCATTCAAGTCAGCTGTGGGAGAATCTTGAGAGACCATTCTCTGACACCCGCTCTTATCCTTGTGAGAGTTTTTGATGAGTGAATTTGTGGAATAAAATGAAGTTGGTATAAGGAATTTTAGCTCGGAAAATTTCTAAGAATTTTCTTTATTCTTTAACCTTTATTCCTGTCGTGATATTCAATTAGGTCGCCTGAGGAAGGACTTGCTTAGCTAACACACCAGTGTAGTAAACAGCTCATTCCTCACTTTGGGACCATGTATGAACAATTGACTAGGCGCGAGCAAACGCCGAGACCCCAATGAAAATTGAAATCCCCTCTCTTAGGCCGCCGACCTTCGCCAATCGCCGAAGCGAATCTAACGAGTAAGTCACGGGCTCTCACAACAATAATTTATTGTTGTGTGGTGCCGTATATTTGATCCAAAGCTCAGGATCAGTCTCAACTTTATTAGTCGAGTGTGAAGAACATTTGCATAACAATAATAATGTGTGGGGGTGTAACGAAAAGACAGTGTTAACCATAACAACTTAGTTTATTCAATAAAGTACTAACTACTACAACAAAACAAGAAGAAATGTCAATGACTTTACTCGAAATCCTTCCTGTGACACTATCAATGACAGCTAGACACCAGCCCCTCGGACTGCATAATGAACTAACTCGAACATAAGCGTGACCACAGAGGAATCAACAAGAAACAAGAACTAACAGATCTATAATCACAATTACAACAAATGACACAGTAGGTTCTGAAATACGTCTCCAGTAACCTAACTGTTCTACGCCTCAGTGCAATCTACACCTGCAATGGCGGTTGCAATGCAATCAAATCAGTAGTCTTTCAATGACAACAATAACTAATGGGTTCACTGGCAACTCCAGCACCCTTCCTTAAATTAATCCTTACGTTAACACTTCGTCCCACGGACGATCAACAATCAATAACAATTGATTTACTTTATTAACAAGGTAACATTTACGTTAAATTAATAACACTTACAACTGTCACTAGTAACGCGGAAATTACACAACACTCTACCCGTCGAGCATTCAGTGAGAAAATCCCATTAATCCCTGTACTACCAGACAGCTGATTAATCTCCTTACTAGTTACGTTAATTTACGTTAATCGGTTACTAATCACGCAGCGATGGTAAACTCTGATTTACAATGTCCAAAGTGCTAAGATAACGGTAATCACTCGTGATTACCTTTAGAGTAATTAATTACTATCCTCAAGATCAATAATTAAACAATTAAAATACGCAACCTTTCACACTGGCTCAGCAATTTACATTAAGGTATGAATTCCGTCTAAGCCTTCCATACTCAGACCAATTCAGGTGGCTAATAACAGTAATTAGCCCCACGTTTACGTTATTCTAAAATGACGTTACTCCTCCCACGAGTCAATCAAGTGCCGGTACTTCCGGGCAGATAACGACGTTACGTTAATGGAACAATGTAGCCTTCGTGTGAGTCGATCAAACAAGGATCGAGATTAATTACTTTGACTTCCTGAAACACGTCAATTACCCGGCCCACTGACCGTTAATTACGACAGACAATACTCTAATTCTTATCTGGCTGATGGCTAGGCTCCTTGAGACTACAGTAGCTGCTTGCAGGAAAGTAAATTAACCCAAACGTATTCTACGTTACTCAAATTGTCAAAGAACAAATTCTCTTAAAGCAATGGGCGTTCCCTTGGTTACGTTATATTAATTGCCTCGCAATCACCTCACTGAATACTGGACTTCGATGTCCTACCAGATAACAGGAGAATATGTGTACCCAAGTACTCGTCTACAGCCGAGTTCACCCACGACAATGACAAATCACACTAACAAATCACAGTGATTTACGTTACAATCCGGTTGCAATGACAATACTGCAGAACCTAGTAAAATAACCTACAGGACATGAACCCTCTAGAACTTACTGAACTGCAATCACATACGGTGATGCTCAACACTAGCAACAATCGCCATCAAATAACAACCCCTTTGCAATAACACACACGGCAAGAACTCTAATTTCCAAATATTAGAATACTGCACACACTTACTTACTGTTGCAAATGACCCCAGTGCTCTCAATAACCCCTAGAACATAGGTCAATATATATCAATCACCACACAGTAAATAACTCAATGACACTGGGCACCGTGACACTACGATTATATATATACATATAATTACTGCTGACACATGTAGCCTACAGCTATCAAACGTTATTGGGAACACTAAGGAGAATCTCACACTCCTGAAATCACATGGGTGAGTGATTTATCGATCACGCATGCCGATAAACACTCTCGAGAGTTACGTTACTCGATAGAGCGATGCCGGTCTCTCCAGACAGCCTCGTCACTCACCAAATTCTACCAAAATTACGTTAATACATATATATATATATATATATATATATATATATATATATATATATATATATATATATATATATATATAAATCACACTTGTCACGGCCATGGGAACAATACAAGAAATAAAGACCACACTGTGGTACACTCCACAATAATCATTGCCAGGAATCACTGGCGTTACACATACCTGAGCACTCAGTGTTGGAATTCCACACCTGCAAGACCACACATGGAAATGATATCACTCCGTCCCACGGACGATCAAAAATGATTAAACCACAATGGAATACTATAATTATTACATGGACATCCTCTCAGTCCTTGGCTAATCTATGTATACTCTGTTCCCGTGTGTACCCACACACACACACACACACACTGTATGTCTGTGTACACCAGACTTAAGTCCCTCTGGACTGACAAGATGAAACACAGGTGAGTATCTCCTCGCCCACACTCCACTCCACCTGAACAGGTGCTGCGTGACAATGTGACGGAACACTTGACCTCGAATTCAAGCTTTAGAGACTACTAATCACCAGAAATACACACATAGGTAATTACTCATTCACACTGCCGGCTACACACCATTCTCATACATCAGGCACCCCGCTATATGTGGCTGGCTCGCTCCGGGTGGCGTAGGCGGCGGTAGTACCTTACGTGGTATTTATTCGAAAAATTGGCGCACACTCGAACCCCTCCCACACACACACGGCTGAGTTCGCACCCTCGACCCACTGGTGAAGTGAAGCGTTCGTACCCAGGTGACGCGCATAACGATAGCGTCTCACAAAAAACCTGGGAAATTTGCCTTAACACTGACACGAATTTCCCTGTTCCCATCGACTGCTACAGAGCACTAGCAAGTCTAATCATCACTGGTATGGGATCTACGAGTCTGTTACTGCTCGTATGCACATTCCCCACGATCCCAGATCACTGTACCTCTACCCCCTGCATACAATAATGTCTTAAACCCCTCCAAGCGACGACATCGGCCGGATTCTGTGACGACCGCTGTCGTTGGTGAAGCAGGAAGCATCAGCAGTTGAGTAGTCCAGCCACCACGACGCCCTATACTTCAATTTGGCCGAATTGAGTACAGAGAGCGTCTTGACAAGGTGGCAGCTGGGTTCAGAATGATGCTACACCGGCTATCCCCGTGTCCTTCTCGAAATAACCAATGAGAGGAAGGCATACAGCGGCCTACCCCTCACATCCAATCAGCGACGGTGTAGCATAGCCCCTAGGGCAACTCCAAGATGGCCGACCAACATGGCGGCTCAAGATGTTTACTAAGATGGCGGCTGTTTCCATGACAACGACTCAAGTGGCCAGCGAGCGCTGGAGGCCCACAGCTCACCTACGCCTGGGCCTAGCTGTTCCCGCGCAAAGTTGTCTCGCCTCATGCCATACAATGAGATGATGCTATCAGCTCTAGCACTGTCCACAGACATACCACCCCGGCCAGGGTAACATTTATGGACTGCTGATGACTGGGGCTCTCACATGAGCCCAAACACTAGGATGTTTCGGTTGCTGGTTACCAAACTTAAGTCCGCCCACTTAACAAGTGCACTTAACAAGTGTACTTGCTCCCACAGGCATAAGAGCACTATTGTAAGTGAGCTGGTGAACCATCCGCCCACAATCCTCACGTTGACCTGGTGTGGGAAGTTTATTATTCTCAATAAAACTGAAAGATTTGACTCCTAACGACTCAAAACTTTGTGTCATGTTAATATAGTTTAATGTTGTCCATAGTTTTTGGCCAGCACATTGAACCTGTCGTTGTGGCTTGAAGGGATCTTAAATCTGCTGATTTAAGTGCTTCTGGAGCCAAATTCACAAAGCCGTTACGAAAGTACTTACGAAAATGTACATCTTTCCTCAATATTTGGCGCCTTTGGTTACATTTATTAAACAGTTTACAAGCATGGAACCGTCCCAATCAACTGTTGTTGTTATAAACAGCCTTCTGGTGCTTCGGCGCTCATTAACTGTTTAATAATTATATACAAAGCCGCCAAATATTGAGAAAAGATGTACAGGTTCGAAGGTGTTTGCGTAACTGCTTCGTGAATCTGGTCCCTGGTATCTCTGCTGGATCCAAACTTGTTCTCCCCTACTATCCCGAGCGCTCGGCCATCTGCCACTTTACATTTCTTGGGAAATATGGTGTTGCAGAAAACAGGACGTGAGGCTGCAGAGTGCACTAGGCATGTTGTCAATGTTTCTCTCAAAGTGCACTGTACTCGTGTTAATATCAGTTATATATTGTCCGAGTTGTTGTGGGTAGCGTTCGTAGAACAGCTTCCAGGGGCCAGATTCACGAAAGCACTTACGAACGTGTACATCCTTCCTCAATCTTTGACGGCTTTGGTTACATTTATTAAACAGTTTACAAGCATGGAAACTTGCCATCCAACTGTTGTTATTGTTATAAACAGCCTCCTGGTGCTTGGGAGCTCATTAACTGTTTAATAATTGTAAACAAAGTCGCTAAATACTGAGAAAAGATGTACAGGTTCGTAAGTGCTGCGTAACTGCTTTCGCGAATCTGGCTCCAGATCTGTAATGTTCGTGTTGTGTATCCGGATGACGAACATTGAACTGTTCCTTTCAGATTTTTACTAACTTCTTTGTCGTTCTCTTTTTATGAATAATTTCTTGTAATTTCTATTCTGGATCTGGATTTTTATTTTGTATATTTTAAAGAGTATTTTATATTCGTATTTTTGTTCGAATTTCTGGGTCATTTGCATTTCTTGAGTCTGGTATTGTTGCTTCACCTTCTGCACCATTCCTTCACTTTCCCAGCTTGTATACCATTGTCTCTGTTGGGACAGTCGTGTCTGCTTAAGAATTGCAGCTATTCCTTTCATTCTTCGGTAGTGTCTCCTGCGGTATGTCTCTAAGTTGGCCCTATTTTTTTTCTTTATCATCCGCTAAGGAATATATTTCAAGCAGACTGTGAAAGCTTCGGCCGTCAGTCAACTGTTCTGTTCCTTGCGCGGGAGTTTTGCTACTTAAGAAGGCTTCCCATTGGATTTTTGCTCTTTCAGTGTTTACTTTTCCCAGTCAATCTTCTTATTGTCAAAGTTTTGTTTAAGGAACAACCATTCCAGCTTCTTCATGTTCCTCTTTGACGTATTACGTGTGCTGGTGGAGGCCAGCAACATTTGGGTGAAGGAGGAATGGCAGGGCCAAAGAGCCGAAGCTCAACCCCCCCCCCTCCCTCCCACACGTATAATTATATGTGTATACATAATTCTTAACATGTGTGTCACAGGAATTTCCTACTTTGTGAAATTTTCTTCTCTAACTCCAAAAATGTAGAAAGCTAAAAAAGAATAATTTTTTTGTAATTATAAACATAAATTAAAAGAGCGACCTTGCCAGGATTCGAACCTGGAATCTTCTGATCCGTAGTCAGACGCGTTATCCGTTGCGCCACAAGGCCAGATGAGCATAAGTCCTCATGTGTAACAATACATATTTATACATGTATGTGTTGGCAAGAATAATATAAACAAAAAAGACTGATTCGTTATAATTGGGTTTATGTATAACTTTCCACACAGGAAAGAATGAAAGGAAAATAGCGAACATTTTGGTGTTTGAGAACATTATGAAGGAATACAACAGACAGAGAAGGCTTGGCCTGGCCACTCTATATATCCCCTTCACATCACTAGGTTAAGATCCATATATATAATACCCAAAATATCATGTTATTATCGCATTCATATTTGTTAGTGTTGTAGGGATGGATCCTGTGGTAGGTTAGGAATAGGGCACCTTAGTAGGACAGTTTCTGGACGTTGGGGAACCTGAGAAGGACGGACTGTTGGTATATTTGGTGTCCCTTGTCCATCATGTTGGTTGACCTCATCCTCAGTGAAGTGTTGACCTCATCCTCAGTGAAGAGCAGCCGCCCCACACCACTCAGTTAAGAACCCGCAGCAGCTCAACATCACAAATCGTATCAACATCAACATCGTAGAGCATCTGGAGGGGAAATAACTTTGTAACGCACCACCAACATGGGTTCAGAGATGGTAAATCGTGCCTCACAGGTTTAATAGAATTTTATGACCAGGCAACGAAAATTAGGCAGGAAAGAGAAGGGTGGGCCGACTGCATTTTCCTGCATTGCCAAAAAGCCTTTGACACAGTACCCCATAAAAGGCTGTTAAAAAAGTGGGAGCAACAGGCAGGAGTAAAAGGGAAGGTGCTCCAGTGGATAAGGGAGTACTTAAGCAACAGGAAACAGCGAGTAACGGTGAGGGGGAAGACATCAGAGTGGCGAGATGTCACCAGCGGAGTCCCACAGGGCTCAGTACTTGAACCCATCCTGTTTCTAATATATGTGAACGATCTTCCAGAGGTTATAGACTCATTCCTCTCGATGTTTGCTGATGATGCAAAAATTATGAGAAGAATCAAGACGGATGAAGATAGACAGAGACTACAGAATGACCTGGATAAACTGGAGGAATGGTCTAGAAAATGGCTGCTAAAGTTCAACTCGGGAAAGTGTAAGGTGATGAAATTAGGCGAAGGGAGCAGGAGGCTGAACACAAGGTACCATCTGGCAGGTGATATCCTGTAAGAGTCAAATAGAGAGACAGATTTAGGGGTTGATATCACACCAAACCTGTCCCCAGAGGCCCACATCAAAAGGATATCATCAGCGGCATATGCTAGATTGACCAACATAAGAATTGTCTTTAGAAACTTGTGGAAGGAATCGTTCAGGACTCTACATATCACTTATGTCAGACCAATCTTGGAGTATGCAGCTCCAGCCTGGAGTCTATAACTAGTTAAACACAAGACAAAGTTAGAGAAGATTCAGCGGTATGCCACCAGGCTCGTCCCGGAACTGAGAGGAATCAGCTACGAGGAAAGGCTAAGGGAGCTGAATCTCACGTCCCTGGAAAACAGAAGAGTTAGGGAGACATGATAACCACCTACAAAATTGTCAGGGAAATTGTCAGGGTGGACAAAGACAAACTCTTTAGCAGGAATGGAACACGAACACGGGGACACCGGTGAAAACTTAGTACCCAAATGGGCCACAGAGACTGAAAGACTGAAAGAACAACTGAAAGAACTTTTTCAGTTTCAGAGTAGTAAACAGGTGGAATGCATTAGGCAGTGATGTGGTGAAGGCTGACTCCATACACAGTTTTAAATGTAGATATGATGCAGCCCAGTAGGCTCAGGAGACTGTACACCAGTTGATTGACGGTTGAGAGGCGGGACCATAGAGCCAAAGCTCAACCCCCGCAATCACAACTAGGTGAGTACACGGCTCTCCGCCTTCCTTAATATTACACGAGTTTATTGGTACCGAACACGTCATTCTGGCGAAGTTTGATGTCAACAATGTTAATACAGAGCGATGGAGTAGGGGGGAGAGGGGGGAGGGAGAAGAGAGTGAGAGAGAGAGAAAGAGAGAGAGAGAGAGAGAGAGGGTGAGAGAGAGAGTGAAAGAGTGAGCGAGAGGGAGGGAGGGAGATAGAGAGGGAGAGAGAGTTGGAAGGATACATGAGAGATAAGGAGGGATTATCTGCGAAAAAGAAAGTGAGAGAAAGAGAGAGTGTGGGAGTGAGAAAGAGAAAATTAGAAAGCATGAAAGACCAGGGAGGACAAACGTATACAGATTTACACATTAATGTATATATATATGTGCCACAACACACAAGCTGTGTACCTGGTAGGCCTTGTGGCGCAACGGATAACGCGTCTGACTACGGATCAGAAGATTCCAGGTTCGAATCCTGGCAAGGTCGTCCACCTGTTAAGTTTTTTGAATTACTAAAATTCTTCCTTGTCTAACGGAGAGATCGAAAATTCAGTATAAAGGAAATTTGTTTTGAGCCTATTGGGTCGAAATTAATAATAATTCATATAGATGGCGGACATGCAGTCTGTGTATATACACATGCAAGGCTTGTATCATCTTTGGAGACAAAGCCTAGATACTGGCGTTATCCTTAACATACTGAAAACAGCAGAGATAGCATCACTCCGTAAAGGAGGAAATAAGGCAGAGACAAAAAATTGCAGACCGATAGCACTAACATCACACACAAAAAACTTGAGAGTGCTAAGAAGTAAGATAACAAAATACATGGAATCACGGCACCTCCATAACCCTGGACAACCCCGGAGACAGAGAGAGAGGGGGGAGCGGGAGGGAGGGAGGAAGAGAGGTATGAGGAAAAGAAAAGTACACAAAAGTGGCGGCAGAAGAGTTAAGTGGGAGGAGTAGAGAGGAGGAGGCAAGGCGGTAGAGAGTGAACAAGACACACAAAAGATAAGTAGGGATGGATGAGAAGCGAGAGAAAGAGAAGGAAGTAGTGTGAGGGAGAGAGAAGGATGGAGAGAGCATGATGGACAAGGGACACCCAATATACCAGCAGTCCGTCCTTCTCAGGTTCCCCAACGTCCAGAAACTGTCCTACTAAAGTGCAATATTCCTAACCTACCACAGGACCCAGCACAACAACACTAACAAATATGAATGCGATAATAACATAATATTTTGGGTATTATATATATGGATCTTAACCTAGTGATGTGAAGGGGACATATAGAGTGGCCAGGCCAAGCCTTCTCTGTCTGTTGTATTCCTTCATAATGTTCTCAAACACCAAAATGTTCGCTATTTTCCTTTCATTCTTTCCTGTGTGGAAAGTTACACATAAACCCAATTATAACGAATCAGTCTTTTTTGTTTATATTATTCTTGCCAACACATACATGTATAAATATGTATTGTTACACATGAGGACTTATGCTCATCTGGCCTTGTGGCGCAACGGATAACGCGTCTGACTACGGATCAGAAGATTCCAGGTTCGAATCCTGGTAAGGTCGCTCTTTTAATTTATGTTTATAATTACAAAAAAAATAATTCTTTTCTAGCTTTCTACATTTTTGGAGTTAGAGAAGAAAATTTTACAAAATAGGAAATTCCTATGAAACACATGTTAAGAATTATGTATACTCATTTAATTATACGTGTGGGGGGGGGGGGGTTGAGCTTCGGCTCTTTGGCCCTGCCATTCCTCCTTCACCCAAATGTTGCTGGCCTCCACCAGCACACGTAATACGTCATAGAGGAACATGAAGAAGCTGGAATGGTTGTTCCTTAAACAAAACTTTGACAATAAGAAGATTGACTGGGAAAAGTAAACACTGAAAGAGCAAAAATCCTATGGGAAGCCTTCTTAAGTAGCAAAACTCCCGCGCAAGGAACAGAACAGTTGACTGACGGCCGAAGCTTTCACAGTCTGCATGAAATATATTCCTTAGCGGAAGATAAAGAAAAAAAAATAAGGGGCCAACTTAGAGACATACCGCAGGAGACACTACCGAAGAAGAAAAAGAATAACTGCAATTCTTAAGCAGACACGACTTTCCCAACAGAGACAATGTTATACAAGCAGGGAAAGTGAAGGAATAGAGCAGAAGGTGAAGCTCCATATATAATGAGGTGCTAACACGGAAGACTTTGTCTTTGAGAATGTGAGGCGAGACCTTGCGAAACGCATCACTAGGCATCACACCCAAATAATAAGTAAAGGAATATCGAGAAGATATTCCTGTGTATATACGCATGTTATATACACATGTGTATATGCAGCCTGTGTATATACGCATGTTAGGCTTGTATCACCTTTCGAGACAAAGCCTAGATACTGGCGTTATCCCTAACATACTAAAAACAGCAGATATAGCACCACTCCATAAAGGAGGAAATAAGGCAGAGGCAAACAATTACAGACCGATAACACTAACATTGCACATAAAAAACTATGAGAGAGTGCTAAGAAGTAAGATCACAAAATACATGGAATCACAGCATCTCCATAACCCTGGACAACATGGTTTCAAAACAGGGCGCTCTTGCCTGTCACAGTTGCTGGACCACTATGATATGGCATTTGACGCTATGGAAGACACACAAAACGCTGATGTAATTTACACAGATTTTGCAAAAACCTTTGACAAATGTGCGTGTTATTTGTGTGCATGGTGTTAGTGCACACAAAATGCGTTCAAAAGGAATTACCGGAAAAAAAGCAGATGGATCTATAATCTCCTGACTAACAGAACCCAGTGTGTACAGTAACAGTCAACAAAATAAAATCCGGTCCATTAACGGTGAAGAGCTCAATCCCCCAGGGTACTGTGCTTGATCCAGTACTTGTTCTCATCCTCATATCGGACATAGACAAGGACAAAATCTATTGCACTGTATTATCCTTTGCAGATGACACTAGGATTTTTATGAGAGTAGACAACATAGAGGACACGGCAAACCTCCAATCAGATATAAATCAGATCTTTCAATGGGCTACAGAAAATAATATGGTGTTTAATGAAGATAAGTTCCATCTCCTGCGACACAGAACAAATGTAAATTTAAAAACGGAAACCACGTACAAAACTCAGTCAAATCATACCAGAACGAAAAGGCAATGCAAAGGATTTGGGTGTACTGATGTCGGAAGACCTTACCTTTAAAGAACACAACAAAGTAGCCGTCACAACTGCAAGAAAAATGATAGGTTGGATAACAAGAACTTTTCACACTAGAGATGCTATACCGATGATGATACTCTTTAAGACGCTAGTTCTCTCTAGAGTGGAATACTATTGCACAATGACAGCCCCTTTCGAAGCTGGAGAAATTGTTGATCTGGAGAGCGTGCAGAGATCCTTTACTGCTAGAATCAATTCAGTAAAACATCTAAACTATTGGGACCGACTAAAATGTCTAAATTTGTATTCTCTTGAGCGCATTCGGGAGAGATACATAATAATTTACACGTGGAAAATATTAGAAGGGCTGGTCCCAAACCTGTACACAGAAATAACATCACATGAGACCAGAAGGCATGGCAGGATGTGCTGAATACTCTGTTGCAGAGGTGCATCATGTACTCTGAAAACTCTATCTACGTCAAAGGCCCGAGACTGTTCAACACGCTTCCACTACACATAAGGGGCATAACTGGCAGACCCCTCACAGTATTCATGAGAGAACTATCAACATCAGAGGCCCGAGACTGTTCAACACGCTTCCACTACTCATAAGGGGCATAACTGGCAGACCCCTCACAGTATTCAAGAGAGAACTATCAACATCAGAGGCCCGAGACTGTTCAACACGCTTCCACTATACATAAGGGGCATAACTGGCCGACCCCTCACAGTGTTCAAGAGGGAACTATCAACATCAGAGGCCCGAGACTGTTCAACACGCTTCCACTACACATAAGGGGCATAACTGGCCGACCCCTCACAGTGTTCGAGAGAGAACTATCAACATCAGAGGCCCGAGACTGTTCAACACGCTTCCACTACACATAAGGGGAATAACTGGCCGACCCCTCACAGTGTTCAAGAGAGAACTATCAACATCAGAGGCCCGAGACTGTTCAACACGCTTCCACTACACATAAGGGACATAACTGGCCGACCCCTCACAGTGTTCAAGAGATAACTGGATAAGCACCTCTAAAGGATACCTGATCAATCAGGCTGTGATTCATACGTCAGGCTGTGAGAAGCAGTGTCCAACAGCCTAGTTGACCGGACCAGCAACCAGGAGGTCTGATTGGGGACGGGGCCGCTGGGACATGGAGCCCCGAAGTCATGGCAAGGTAACCTCAAGGAAGGTCTTCTCCCGACGTCGAACTACTGACCTTCCCCAGGATGTCACCCCACAACAAGCCAACTCTCTCCTGGGTACCTATTTACCGCTGGGTGAACAGAGGCATTAGCTAATAGAAAATGTGCCTACTCATTTTTCTCCCGCCTGGGATTCGACCCCAGAATTCCCTTGTATTTTTAAAATGTGTGAATTAGCAACCTACTCCTTCACTTCTCACTACCTCTCATTTCTTCACCTTTAAAACATAATTTATTTGCTTCTATCGTCTAATACATGTACTCACCTAGTTGTGCTTGCTGGGGTTGAGCTCTGGCTCTTTGATCTCTATCATATCTACATTTGAAACTGTGTATGGCGTCAGCCTCCACCACATCACTTCCTAATGCATTCCATCTGTTAACTACACTGACACTGAAAAAGTTCTTTCTAATGTTTCTGTGGCTCATTTGGGTATCAAGTTTCCACCTGTGTCTTCTTGTTCGTGTTCCAACCGTGCTAAAGAATTGGTTTTTGTCAACCGTGTCAATTCCCCTGATAATTTTGTAGGTAATTATCATGTCTCCCCTTACTCTTCTGTATTCCAGGGAGGTGAGATTCAGCTCCCTTAGCCTTTCCTAGTAGCTCATACCTCTCAATTCCGGTACTAGTCTGGTGGCATACCTCTGAATCTTCTCTATCTTTGTCTTGTGTTTAACTAGGTATGGACTCCAGGCTGGAGCTGCAAATTCCAGGATTGGTCTGACATTGGTATACAAGGTCCTGAACGATTCCTTACACAAGTTTCTAATGGCAGTTCTTATGTTGGCCAATCTAGCATATGCCGCTGATGGTATCCTTTTGATATGAGCCTCTGGGGACAGGTTCGGTGTGATATCAACCCCTAGATCTTTCTCTCTATTTGACTCTTGCAGGATATCACCTCCCAGATGGGACATTGTGTTCAGCCTTCTGCTCCCTTCGCATAATTTCTTTACTTTACACTTTCCCGAGTTGAACTTTAGTAGCCATTTTCTAGACCATTCCACCAATTTGTGCAGGTCGTCTTGTAGTCTCTATCTTCATCTGTCTTGATTCTTCTCATAATTTTTGCATCATCAGTAAACACTGATTTCTCTGGAAGATCGTTAACATATATTAGAAATAGGATGAGTCCAAATAAAGAGCCCTGTGAAACCCCGCTGGTGACATCTTGCCACTCTGATGTCTCCCCCTCACAGTTATTCGCTGTTTCCTGTTGCTTATATACTCCCTCATCCACTGAAGGATCATACCTTTTACTCCTGCCTGTTGCTCCAACTTTTGTAACAGCCTTTTATGGGGTACTGTGACAAAGGCTTTCTAACATTCAAAGAAAATGCAGTCTGCCCACAATTTTGTTTCTTGCCTAATTTGTGTTGTTTGGTCATAGAATTCTATTAAACCTGTGACGCACGATTTGCCATCTCTGACCCAATGTTTGTGGTGTGTCACAAAGCTATTTCCCTCCAGATGCTCTACGAGCCTTTTCCTCACGATCTTCTCCATCACCTTGCATGGTATACAAGTTAGGGAAACTGGCCTGTCGTTCAGTGCCTCTTGCCTGTCACCCCTTTTGTATATTGGGACTACATTAGCCGTCTTCGTCTGGTAAGTCTCCTGTTTCCAGTGACCTGTTATACACCATAGAGAGAGTGGCACACTTAGTGCTTCTGCATCTGTAAATCAACATCAACACCTGTGTGATGTTGAGCGGCGGCGGGTACTTTACTGAGTGATGTGGAGCAGCTGTGGGTACTTTATTGAGTGATTAGGTGGCCAGCACTTCAGTGAGGAGATGGTCAACACTTCACTGATGATGAGGTCAACACTTAACTGATGATGAGGTCAACACTTAACTGATGATGAGGTCAACACTTCACTGAGGATGAGGTCAACACTTCACTGAGGATGAGGTCAACACTTCACTAAGGATGAGGTCAGAACCTCCGAGAAGGGAAGCAGTTGTCAGCACTTCCAAAAGGAGAGAAAATGGCCGCCACTTGGACACTGACGGAGAAAGTGGTCAGCACTTCACCGAGGCAATGACCAGCACTTCTCTAAAAGTTCAAATATAAACCATTCAAGGATCAACATACAAGGATCAACATTCAAGGATCAACATTCAAGGATCAATATACAAGGATCAACATACAAGGATCAACATACAAGGATCAACATTCAAGGATCAACATTCAAGGATCAACATTCAAGGCTCAACATTCAAGGATCAACATTCAAGGATCAACATTCAAGGATCAATATACAAGGATCAACATGCAAGGATCAACATTCAAGGATCAACATTCAAGGATCAACATTCAAGGATCAACATTCAAGGATCAACATTCAAGGATCAACATTCAAGGATCAACATACAAGGATCAACATACAAGGATCAACATACAAGGATCAACATTCAAGGATCAACATTCAAGGATCAACATTCAAGGATCAACATTCAAGGATCAACATTCAAGGATCAACATTCAAGGATCAACATTCAAGGATCAACATTCAAGGATCAACATTCAAGGATCAACATACAAGGATCAACATTCAAGGATCAACATACAAGGATCAACATTCAAGGATCAACATTCAAGGATCAACATACAAGGATCAACATTCAAGGATCAACATACAAGGATCAACATACAAGGATCAACAGCTTCAAGTTCAACAAGTAACAATGTAGGACAAAACAAACATTCACCCACAGGGTAATAAACCCATGGAACCGCCTACCCGGCAGAGTGACCAATGCCATGTAAGTCGTTACTGACAAGCCGTCGACTTCCTGTCCCTGACGAGGTCAAACGGTATTATTTGTATTGTCGGAGTGATGCTGGCCAGGCCTTGTGTCAACACTGTGTTATGTACACGTTTACTGGGGGGGGGGGGGTGGGAGGGAGAGAGATAAGGGGAAGGTGGGAGTGGTAGGGTGGGAGAGAAGGAGATAAAGAGAGAGATATGAGGAAAAGAAAAGTACACAAAAGTGGCGGCAGAAGAGTTAAGTGGGAGGAGTAGAGAGGAGGAGGCAAGGCGGTAGAGAGTGAACAAGACACACAAAAGATAAGTAGGGATGGATGAGAAGCGAGAGAAAGAGAAGGAAGTAGTGTGAGGGAGAGAGAAGGATGGAGAGAGCATGATGGACAAGGGACACCCAATATACCAGCAGTCCGTCCTTCTCAGGTTAACCAACGTCCAGAAACTGTCCTACTAAAGTGCAATATTCCTAACCTACCACAGGACCCAGCACAACAACACTAACAAATATGAATGCGATAATAACATAATATTTTGGGTATTATATATATGGATCTTAACCTAGTGATGTGAAGGGGATATATAGAGTGGCCAGGCCAAGCCTTCTCTGTCTGTTGTATTCCTTCATAATGTTCTCAAACACCAAAATGTTCGCTATTTTCCTTTCAGTCTTTCCTGTGTGGAAAGTTATACATAAACCCAATTATAACGAATCAGTCTTTTTTGTTTATATTATTCTTGCCAACACATACATGTATAAATATGTATTGTTACACATGAGGACTTATGCTCATCTGGCCTTGTGGCGCAACGGATAACGCGTCTGACTACGGATCAGAAGATTCCAGGTTCGAATCCTGGCAAGGTCGCTCTTTTAATTTATGTTGATAATTACGAAAAATTAAGTCTTTTCTGGCTTTCTACGTTTTTGGAGTTAGATGAAAATTTCACAAAGTAGGAAATTCCTATGAAACACATGTTAAGAATTATGTATACACATATAATTATACGTGTGGGAGGGGGGGGGGGTTGAGCTTCGGCTCTTTGGCCCTGCCATTCCTCCTTCACTCAGATGTTGCTGGCCTCCACCAGCACACGTAATACGTCAAAGAGGAACATGAAGAAGCTGGAATGGTTGTTCCTTAAACAAAACGTTGACAGTAAGAAGATTGACTGTTAAAAGTAAACATAGAAAGAGCAAAAATCCAATGGGAAGTTTTCTTAAATTAAGTAACAAAACTTCCGAACAAGGAACAGAACAGTTGACTGACGGCCGAAGCTTTCACAGTCTGCTTGAAATATATTCCTTAGCAGAAGATAAAAAAAAAATAAGGGGCCAACTTAGATACCGCAAGAGACACTAACGAAGAAGGAAAAGAATAACTGCAATTCTTAAGCAGACACGACTTTCCCAACAGAGACAATGTTATACAAGCAGGGAAAGTGAAGGAATGGAGCAGAAGGTGAAGCTCCATATATAATGAGGTGTTAACACGGAAGACTTTGTCTTTGAGAATGTGAGGCGAGACCTTGCGAAACGCATCACTAGGCATCAGACCCAAATAATAAGTAAAGGAATATCGAGAAGATATTTCTGTGTATATACGCATGTGTGTGTGTGTGTATGTGTGTGTGTGTGTGTGTGTGTGTGTGGTGGGAAAAAAAGTAGTAGTAGTTAGAAACAGTTGATTGACAGTTGAGAGGCGGGCCGAAAGAGCAGAGCTCAACACATCAGTGAAGTGTTGACCTCATCCTCAATGAAGTGTTGACCTCATGATCAGTGAAGTGTTGACCTCATCCTCAGTGAAGTGTTGACCTCATCATCAGTGAAGTGTTGACCTCATCATCAGTGAAGTGTTGACCTCATCATCAGTGAAGTGTTGACCTCATCATCAGTGAAGTGTTGACCTCATCATCAGTGAAGTGTTGACCTCATCATCAGTGAATATACACGTGTATTCACCTAGTTGTCTCTTGCGGGGATTGAGCTCTGCTCTTTCGGCCCGCCTCTCAACTGTCAATCAACTGTTTCTAACTTCTACTTTTTTTCACACACACACACACACACACACACACACACACACACACACACACACACACACACACACACACACACACACACACACACACATACACACACACACAACTGGAGAACTGGTACTAGAGGAAAACCCAGACATAATAGCCCTCACAGAAACAAAGATCACGAAAACAATAACAAATGCAGTGTTTCCACAGGACTATTATGTTATGCGGAAAGAGAGGGAAGGAAGAGGTGGGGGTGGTGTAGCTCTGCTGGTAAGAAAAGGCTGGGATTTTGAGGAGATGGATATTCAGGGCTGTGAAGGTTTCAGTGACTACATAGCAGGTACTGTAACAAATGGAGGGAAAAAAATTATAGTCGCAGTCATATATAATCCACCACCAAATGACAGAAGACCTAGACAGGAATATGATAGAAACAACATGGCCACCATTAACATAATAGAAAGAGCAGCTTCTGTTGCTAGCAGGAATGGATCTGGACTACTAATTATGGGAGACTTCAACCATGGGAAGATAGATTGGAAGAACAGAGACCCGCATGGAGGACCAGAAACATGGAGAGCTAAGCTGCTGGACGTGGCAACAAGAAACTTTCTAAGCCAGCATACCAAAGAGCCAACAAGAATGAGAGGAGAAGATGAACCAGCAATGCTTGATTTGATATTTACCCTAAATGAATGGGATATAAGGGAAGTTAAGATGGAAGCGCCCTTGGGAATGAGTGACCACAGTGTATTGAACTTTGAGTACCTGGTAGAGCTAGGACTTATCTCCCCCCAAAAAGAACTAGGAATCAAAAGGCTGGCATACCGAAAGGGGAATTATGAACAGATGAGAAGTTTCCTAAGTGAAATACCTTGGGACACAGACCTCAGAGACAAGTCTGTACAGGGTATGATGGACTATGTTACCCAAAAGTGTCAGGAGGCAGTAAACAGGTTCATCCCGGCCCAAAGGGAAAAATCCGAGAAGCAACAAAAGAATCCATGGTATAATAGGGCATGTATGGAAGCGAAGAAACTGGACAAAAAGGCGTGGAGGAACTTCCGGAATAACAGAACACCAGAAAGTAGGGAGAGATACCAGAGAACCAGGAATGAGTACGTCAGGGTGAGAAGAGAAGCAGAGAAAAATTTTGAAAATGATATAGCAAACAAAGCCAAGACCGAACCAAAGCTACTCCACAGTCACATCAGAAGGAAAACAACAGTGAAAGAACAGGTATTGAAACTTAGAACAGGCGAGGACAGGTATACAGAGAATGACAGAGAGGTGTGTGAGGAACTCAACAAGAGGTTCCAGGAGGTCTTCACAATAGAACAGGGTGAGGTCACTGTGCTAGGAGAAAGGGAGGTAAACCAGGCGGCCTTGGAGGAGTTCGAAATTACGAGAGAGGAGGTCAAGAGACACCTGCTGGATCTGGATGTTAGAAAGGCGGTTGGTCCAGATGGGATCTCACCATGGGTACTGAAAGAGTGTGCAGAGGCACTTTGCTTGCCACTCTCCATAGTGTATAGTAAATCACTAGAGACGGGAGACCTACCAGAAATATGGAAGACGGCGAATGTGGTCCCAATATACAAAAAGGGCGACAGACAAGAGGCACTGAACTACAGGCCAGTGTCCTTGACTTGTATACCATGCAAGGTGATGGAGAAGATCGTGAGAAAAAACCTGGTAACACATCTGGAGAGAAGGGACTTCGTGACAAATCGCCAACATGGATTCAGGGAGGGTAAATCTTGCCTTACAGGCTTGATAGAATTCTACGATCAGGTGACACAGATTAAGCAAGAAAGAGAGGGCTGGGCGGACTGCATTTTCTTGGATTGTCAGAAAGCCTTTGACACAGTACCGCATAAGAGGCTGGTACATAAGCTGGAGAGACAGGCAGGTGTAGCTGGTAAGGTGCTCCAGTGGATAAGGGAGTATCTAAGCAATAGGAAGCAGAGAGTTACGGTGAGGGGTGAGACCTCCGATTGGCGTGAAGTCACCAGTGGAGTCCCACAGGGCTCTGTACTCGGTCCTATCTTGTTTCTGATATATGTAAATGATCTCCCGGAGGGTATCGATTCATTTCTCTCAATGTTTGCGGACGATGCTAAAATTATGAGAAGGATTAAAACAGAAGAGGACTGTTTGAGGCTTCAAGAAGACCTAGACAAGCTGAAGGAATGGTCGAACAAATGGTTGTTAGAGTTTAACCCAACCAAATGTAATGTAATGAAGATAGGTGTAGGGAGCAGGAGGCCAGATACAAGGTATCATCTGGGAGAGGAAATTCTTCAGGAGTCAGAGAAGGAAAAAGACTTGGGGGTTGATATCACGCCAGACCTGTCTCCTGCAGCACATATCAAGCGGATAACATCAGCGGCATATGCCAGGCTGGCCAACATACGAACGGCATTCAGAAACTTGTGTAAAGAATCATTCAGAACTTTGTATACCACATATGTCAGGCCAATCCTGGAGTATGCAGCCCCAGCATGGAGTCCATATCTAGTCAAGGATAAGACTAAACTGGAAAAGGTTCAAAGGTTTGCCACCAGACTAGTACCCGAGCTGAGAGGTATGAGCTACGAGGAGAGACTACGGGAATTAAACCTCACTTCGCTGGAAGACAGAAGAGTTAGGGGGGACATGATCACCACATTCAAGATTCTGAAGGGGTTTGATAGGGTAGATAAAGACAGTCTATTTAATACAAGGGGAACACGCACAAGGGGACACAGGTGGAAGCTGAGTGCCCAAATGAGCCACAGAGATATTAGAAAGAACTTTTTTAGTGTCAGAGTGGTTGACAAATGGAATGCATTAGGGGGTGATGTGGTGGAGGCTCACTCCATACACAGTTTCAAGTGTAGATATGACAGAGCCCGATAGGCTCAGGAATCTGTACACCTGTTGATTGACGGTTGAGAGGCGGGACCAAAGAGCCAGAGCTCAACCCCCGCAAACACAACTAGGTGAGTACAACTAGGTGAGTACACACACGTGAGGTCCGCGGAAATTCGTCAATTTCTCGGGACATTTCAGGAGTATAGAGGCTAGATCATAGTATTTGGCCTCTCGCAGTGTGTAGCTAGCAGGGTGCAACATAGCATAGTCATATCGCTAGCGATAGTGCGAAGAAACCAAAGTGGAGCTAGTGGCATCACCGGTGCATATACAATGGGAGGACCGCGTGGAGCGACTTGACCTTACGGCCAGGTGGGATGACCCGCCGTGGAACTACCTGATTGCGTTTATTGGGTGGTGACTGTGATCAGTGGTAAAGTAAATTAGTGAATTGGGACACAGCGGTACAGTGACTGACTCCAGAGCTTTGTGTAGATAGAGAAGAACTGCCATCGTCAATCTACTAGCACTTAGTGAATCACCAAGTGGAAGGCGACGACAGAGCACCATCAACCATACATCATCATTACTCATCTAGTTGTGTGAGCAGAAAGGAAGACTGGTATGTACCCCTCTCTGGTTAATTAATCAGGTGTACAGTGCGAGGTAAAATATTATCAAATTCTTGTTCAGGATAGCATATATATTTAAAAAATCTCAAAGTGGCTCATTTGGGTAGAAGTTAACGCTTTCGGGAACTCGTGACGCACGCGCACGCACGCACGCCCACGTACGTGCGGCGTGAATGGCGTGAAGTCACCAGTGGAGTCCCACAGGGCTCTGTACTTGGACCTATCCTGTTTCTGATATACATAAAGGATCTCCCAGAGGGTATAGACTCATTCCTCTCAATGTTTGCTGACGACGCCAAAATTATGAGAAGGATTAAGACAGAGGAGGACAGCTTGAGGCTTCAAGAAGACCTGGACAAGCTCCAGGAATGGTCGAACAAATGGCTGTTAGAGTTTAACCCAAGCAAATGTAATGTAATGAAGATGGGGGTAGAAAGCAGGAGACCAGATACAAGGTACCATTTGGGAGATGAAATACTTCAAGAGTCAGAGAGAGAGAAAGACCTGGGGGTTGATATCACGCCAGACCTGTCCCCTGAAGCTCATATCAAGAGGATAACATCAGCAGCATATGCCAGGTTGGCTAACATAAAAACAGTCTTTTGAAACTTGTGTAAGGAATCTTTCAGAACATTATATAGCACATATGTCAGACCAATCCTGGAGTATGCGGCTCCAGCATGGAGTCCATATCTAGTTAAGCATAAGATTAAACTGCAAAAGGTTCAAAGGTTTGCCACCAGCCTAGTACCCGAGCTGAGAGGTATGAGCTACGAGAAGAGACTACGGGAATTAAACCTCACTTCGTTGGAAGACAGAAGAGTTAGGGGGGACATATCACCACATTCAAGATTCTCAAGGGAATCGACAGGGTTGATAAAGACAAGCTATTTAACACAAGGGGCACACGCACTATGGGACACAGGTGGAAACTGAGTGCCCAAATGAGCCACAGATATATAAGAAAGAACTTTTTTAATGTCAGAGTGGTTGACAAATGGAATGCATTAGGAAGTGATGTGGTGGAGGCTGACTCCACACACAGTTTCAAGTGTAGATATGATAGAGCCTAATAGGCTCAGGAACCTGTACACCTGTTGATTGACGGTTGAGAGGTGGGACCAAAGAGACAGAGCTCAACCCCTGCAAGCACAACTAGGTGAGTACGTATGCATGCACACACGCACGTATGCATGCACACACGCACGTATGCACGCACACATGCACGTATGCACGCACACACGCATGTACACGCAAAAACGCACACATATACGCGCACCCAAATTCTGCTCAATTCTTCAGGTGTACAGAGGTAAAATATTGCCAAATTCTTGTTCAGTATACCAGATACATTTAAAATATCAAAGTGGCTCAATTTGGGTAGCGGTTGACATTTTACGGGACCCCCGTAACACACGCACACACACACACACACACACACGCACGCACACGTACGTACGTTTGCAAGCACACACGCACGCACACGCATGCAAAAACAAACACACGCACACACACACACACACGCACGCACTCACACGTACGTCCATTCAGGCTAGAAGGGATTAACACCTTTCGTGGAAAGGGGATATAATCCTCACTCATAATCCACCCCTCTCTTACCCCTTCTCTTACCCCTCTCTTACCTGCCGTAATCTGCAGACACCACAAATCCTCTTAACCCCCATCCCACGTGCACACACGCACACACATGTTCTCTCTTTCTCTCTCTCTTGGTCTCTTTCTCTTGTTCTCTCTCTCTTGTTCTCTCTTGCTCTCTCTTGCTCTCTCTCTTGCTCTCTCTCTCTCTTGCTCTCTCTCTCTCTCTTGCTCTCTCTCTCTCTCTCTCTCTTGCTCTCTCTCTCTTGCTCTCTCTCTTGCTCTCTCTCTTGACAAGGGGCAAAATGGCAGGAGGACGCTACAGGGACATAGGAAACAGCCAACGTGACCAAACAAAGGAAATGTTAACCCAAGTTCTAGAGGAATTCAGGAGGGAGATGCATGAAATGAGGATTACAATTAACAACCTGCAAAGTGCGCTGACATCAGCAAGGGAGGAGATCAAATCCCTCACAGAGAAAAATAAAGAGACCTAGCATCAGATTATCATCCAAAGGGAAGGTGGGAATGTTACATTGGAAGGAAATGCCTCTGTACCTGAAACATTTGTGGACATACTGAAAAAGAGCTCAGAAGCAATGGTCACAGTGAGGGAGGTAGCCATGCAAGCTGCTACCTCACAGAAGGTGAGGTAGCAAGGTGCACCACTCAGCTGCAGGAGAGAAAAAGATCAGTGGTAGTTGTGGGAATCAAAGAACAGGAAGGATCCAACAGGCAAGAATGGAATAGCAAGGATAGAGAGGCAGTACGTGGGCTACTGAAGGGGTTACAGATGGAAGGGGCTGAACAAAACATTGAGAAGGTTTTCAGGTTGGGCTGGTACAACAAGGACAGAAACCGACTTGTAAAGGTGGTGTTTCCAAACGAAACCACGAAGGAGGATATTCTTGAAAGGAAGAGTCGTCGTAAGCCTTTTCCAGGTCAAAAGGGACGGCAACAACGGAGGTCCTCGCAGCAAAAGCAGTACGAATATAGACCTCCAAGTTCACCAGGTCATCTGTCGTGCTGCGGCACTTGCAGAAACCAAATTGAGAAGGGAAGAGGAGGTGATGGTGTTCTAGGAACCACATCAGACGAACATTAACCATATGGTCAAAGAGTTTGCAGACACAACTTGTGAGGGCAATAGGGCGAAAGTCCTTAGGGGAAGTTCCCAGAGACCCTGGTTTGCGAACAGGGAGGACAACGGCATCGAGCCAGTCCTTAAGGACTGACGACGACTCCCAGATCCGATTATACAGACTCAGCAAATACCGAGACGTGCACGGAGGGAGATGGCGAAGCATCTCATAATGAATACCATCGGAGCCCGCCTCCGTAGAACCGCAGAGGGCCAGGGCAGAACGAAGTTCAGAGAGAGAGAAGGGATCGTTATAGGAAAGTCGAAGACGAGTGCAGAAATCTAAAGTACAAGACTCAAGGACAGGTTTACGAAGAAGGAAAGATTGGGGAAGATGAAGACCAGAGCTAACAGAAGAAAAGTGGGAACCCAGTTTGGTAGCAACCTGCAACGGGTCCGCCACAAGAGTACCACGGAGGTGAACGACCAGTGAAACATCGGGAACAAACTTACCCGCTATCTTGCGGATACACTTCCAGATCTGTGGCAGGGAAGTTTCAGACGGAATTGTGCAGACATAAGATGCCCAACATTCACTTTTAGCCGTACGGATAGCCCTACGGGCCACCGCAATCGCTTTCTGAAAGAAAAGAATCGGCCGTCTGCCGACGGCGGTGCCTCTTCAGCCCGAGCATAGTCTGTATTCCACCAGGGAATGCACTTCCGCGAACCCGGAGAGGAAGAGTGAGGAATAAAGCAAAGGGCAGTGTCGAAGACAGTGTCATGAAAAAGGAGGAGAGCGCGAGGGAGAGGCAGAAGGGAGAGGACAGAGAGAGCAGCACTGAGGGTAAATAGGTTCCCGTCCGCTTTAGCAAACTGCCACCTAGGGAACGAGAGGGAAGGACGAAAAGAGAAAAAGGAAACAAGGATGGGGAAATGGTCACTGCCATGGAGGTCATCAAGAACCTGCCACGTGAAATCTAAGTAAAGAGAGGAAGAGCAAAGAGAAAGATCAAGACAGGAAAGGGTGCGAGTCCGAGAGTCCAAATGAGTGGGCTCACCAGAATTCAGAAGAGACAGGGAAGAAGAGAAGATAAACGGCTCAAGAAGGCGACCTTGGGTGTTCGTTAGAACATCACCCCAAAGAGAATGACGACAATTGAAATCACCTAGCAGGAGCACAGGCTCCGGCAAGGAGTCCAGGTGGTGTTTCAGATCAGGAAGAGAAAGTGGGACACTCGGGGGGAGATAAATGGAACAAAGTGTGTACCATTTCCCCACAAAGATACGAGCAGCAGAACAATGGAGAGGCAAAGGAAAAAGTAAGGGGATAAAGGGAACATCAGTGCGAATCAAGAGAGCAGAAGAATTAGGAGCCCCAGCAATAGCTGGGGGGTGGGAGAGAAAGGAATAGCCACGAAAACGACCAGGACGAGCACCAAGCATCGGCTCCTGGAGACAGACACAAAGGGGGTGAAAACCGCGAAATCAGAAGTTGGAGTTCGAGGAAATTGGCATAATAACTTCGAACGTTCCATTGAAGAATAGACATCGACGAGAAGAGAAAGGACAACAACAGAGAATAAGGAAGAAACAAAGGCGAAAGAGCAATATAGCACGTTAAAGAATATCAGGGTCAGCAAAGTCAGGTTAGGGGAAATAGGTAAACTGTGCAAAGACAGAGGGAAGGAAGCGGGAGAACAGACCAGAGGGGGGCAGGCGGGGTCCGGAGGAGGAGGAGGAGACAACGGAGATGAGTAATCAAGGACAGCAGCAGGAAGAGGGGGAGTAGAAATAGGGGAGCGCACCTCAGCAAGGGCAGCAACGGAGAGGGAAGCGGGGGCCAAAGAAACCTCCATAGCAGGAACAGGAGGCGCAACTACCGAAATGGCAGGGGAAGGAGCGACAGAGGCAGAAGTAGGGGCCGAGGAAGAAAGCGAAACCTTCTTACCCGCTGGGGAGGAGGAAGGAGAGGAGCCAGGCTTACGCTTCTGACATAAAGAGACAGGCGACCCAGCAACTACGTACTGGGCAACGGATTCTAGCGTCTCAATAGAAGCCGAACGAGAACACACGCGATGGCTGTTTGGAGAGCGATGGACATCAGCCCACACCGACAGGCGGTGGGGAGAGTCAAGAGATGGAGGGGAAGGAGGAACGGAGGGAGACGAGGAAGAAGACACAGGAGACGAGACAAACCAGGTAGAAAGGAGGGGAACCCCAGACAGAGGAACAGGAAGTGGATCCTTCGGGACAGAACTCAAAGGAACAGAAGAGGGGGCAGTGGGCGTAACAGGGTCCAAGGCCCGGAAACGGTTGTGAGTCTGAGGAAGGTGGGAAGAATGAGGAGAGGAAGAGCGCAACACACGAGCATAAGAGATATTAGCATAAGGCGGGAGCCGGCGAACCTGGCGCCTCGCCTCAGGAAAAGATAAACGCTCCCGGTGCTTCAAGTTGAGGACGGCTGCCTCAAGCTTGTAATGGACACATGCATGGGAGAAGGTAGGATGGGCCTCACTGCAGTTGAGGCAACGAGCTCGGGGAGAAGTACACTCTGACTTAGAGTGACCTTCGCCACCACACAAAGGACAGAGAGAGACAGTCACAGAGCAGCGGAGGGCACCATGCCCAAACCTCCAGCACTTGTTACAGAGCCTAGGAGAAGGAATGTACTCCTGGACAGAGCACCTGGCACCAGCAAGAATTACAGAGGGTGGAAGGGTCCGACCATCAAAGGTAATCTTCACAACCCAATGGGGTTGACGGCGACTACCACGAGGGGGACGAATAAACGTGTCGACCTGGAGAATAGAATGGCCCTGGGCAGCAAGGATATGACGAATATCGTCGTGGCAGTCTCGCAGATCCCGAACACCGGTCGCAACGTGGGGCGTAAGGAGAATAGTGCCAACACTGGCGTTCAACTGAACGTTGTTTGAGACCCGAACAGGGGTCTCGCCAAGGCAGGATAAGGCAGCCAAGCGGGAAGCTGCATCCTGAGAAGGAGCAGCAACGACACGTGTAATGAGACGAGTGGGGTTGAAAGTAACAGAGGCATCCACGGAATCAACGAGATGTCGATGGAGGGAGAAATCGTCAGGAGGCGCAGAATCAAGACGGAGGAGATCAAAATATTTGGCCCACGAAGCGGGACCAAACAAAGCTTGATAGGTATCAGAACGGGAAGGAATCGAGCGAAGGCGGTCGCGATGAAGACGGTGGTGAGAACCCCCAGAGAGAGAGGGGTTAAAAGGCGCAGTGGTTACAACTAGAGATGGAGCCGCAGCAGGGGACGAGGTAGTCACCACTGTGGGCTTGGGGCTCGACCCAACCACAGAGGAGGGAGGGGAGCCGAGGGGAGGAGTCAGAGGCCAAAGGAGGAGCAAGGTCGGGGCCCAATGCAGCGGAGGCTACAGAGCCCGGTCTTCCAACATGGACCGCCTCGGGGGCTTGGTCGCCCACCCCACGAGCCTGAGAAGGTAAAGGGGAAACAGCAGAAACAGTAGATATCATATATCAGTAGATATACCCGACACCCACCATGGAGCCACAATTAGAGGCAGGACACCCAACAAGAAGCTATCGCCGATCATGCCGGGGCCTCCTAGGGGTGTGTCGTGATTATACGCCCCACAAACGCCACTTTAAGAACCGACAGTCCGTCGAGAGCAGGTTCAGTGACGAAAGGGGGATTGACAATAACAGGTTCCCCTCGCTCTCGACGTTGGGTACTAAAGTTCTACGGGTGCAAGAATATGCCTCCTCAAGCCCCTGGGCGTCAAAATAGAAGAAGTCCAAAGGAATAACCAAAAGAAGCAAAAGGTCGGCAGGAAACGGCAAGCAGATAGGAGAAGAGTGGGAGAAAAACGAAACAGAAGGAAAAGGAAAAGGTGCTCAGCACAATTGGAGAGGACGGCAGCAGGAGCACAAGGCTAGAAAAGGACAGAGGACTGCCCCAAGGAGCATCACACTCCGGCAGCCACCCACTCACGGCGTCAACGGGCTGAACAGGGAGGGGGGTCACAAAAACAAAGCTAACGAAAACTATAACAAATGCAGTGTTTCCACATGGCTACTATGTAGTGAGGAAAAAGAGAGAAGGGAGAGGTGGTGGTGTAGCTTTGCTACTAAGAGAAGGTTGGAGTTTCGAAGAGATGGTAATTCAGAACTGTGAAGGTTTCAGTGACTACATATCAGGCACCATAGCAACTGGAGGAGAGAAAACTATAGTAGTAGTCATATATAACCCCCCACCGAATGACAGAAGATCCAGACAGGAATATGATAGAAACAACTTGGCCACCATCAATATAATAGAGAGAGCAGCTTCTGTGGCTAGCAGTAACAGACCCAGACTACTAATCATGGGATACTTCAACCATGGGAAGATAGATTGGGGGAACAGAGACCCACATGGAGGCCCAGACACATGGAGAGCTAAGCTGCTGGATGTGGCAACAAGAAACTTTCTAAGTCAACACGTCAAGGGACCGACAAGAATGAGAGGAGGGGATGAACCAGCCTTGCTTGATCTGATATTTACCCTAAATGATTCAGATATAAGGGAAGTTAAGTTGGAAGCCCCCTTGGGAATGAGTGATCATAGTGTATTGAGCTTTGAGTACCTGGTTGAGCTAGGAATTATCACCCCCAAAAAAGAACTGGGAAACAAAGGGCTGGCGTACCAAAAGGGAAACTATGTGGAGATGAATAAATTCCTATGGGATATACATTGGGACACAGAACTCGGAACCAAGTCCGTACAAGACATGATGGACTATGTCACCCAAAAATGTCAGGAAGCTGTAAGTAGGTTTGTCCCAGCCCGACAGGAAAAAACAGAAGCAAAGGAAGAATCCGTGGTTTAATAGGGAATGTATGAAAGCAAAGGAGCTGAACAAAAGGGCATGGAGGAACTTCCGTAATAACAGAACACCAGAAAGTAGAGAGAGATACCAGAGAACCAGGAACGAGTATGTTAGTGTGAGAAGAGCAGCTGAGAAAAGGTATGAAAATGATATAGCTAATAAAGCCAAGACCGAACCAAAGCTACTACACAGTCACATCAGGAGGAAGACAACAGTGAAGGAACAGGTGATGAAACTTAGGGTGGGCGAGGACAGGTACACAGAGAATGACAAAGTTGTGTGTGAAGAACTCAACAAAAGGTTTCAGGAGGTCTTTACAATAGAACAGTGAGAAGTCACGGCGATAGAAGAGGTAGCAGCAAACCAGGTGACCTTGGAAAGGTTCGAAATTACAAGAGATGAGGTCAAGAAGCACCTATTGGAGCTGGATGTGAGAAAAGCTGTTGGGCCGGACGGAATCTCACCATGGGTATTGAAAGAGTGTGCAGGAGCACTTTGCTTGCCACTCTCCATAGTGTATAGTAGGTCACTGGAAACGGGAGACCTACCAGAAATATGGAACACTGCTAATGTAGTACCAATATACAAAAAAGGTGACAGACAAGAGGCACTGAACTACAGGCCAGTGTCCTTAACTTGTATACCATGCAAGGTGATGCAGAAGATTGTGAGAAAAAAACCTAGTAACACATCTGGAGAGAAGAGACTTCGTGACAACCCATCAACATGGGTTCAGGGAGGGTAAATCTTGCCTTATAGGCTTGATAGAATTCTATGATCAAGTGACAAAGATTAAGCAAGAAAGAGAAGGATGGGCGGATTGCATTTTTTTGGACTGTCGGAAAGCCTTTGACACAGTACCCATAAAAGGTTGATGCATAAGCTGGAGAAACAGGCAGGAGTAACTAGTTGGGCACTCCAGTGGATAAGGGAGTACCTAAGCAATAGGAAGCAGAGGGTTACAGTGAGGGGTGAGACCTCAGAATGGCGTGGAGTCACCAGTGGAGTCCCACAGGGCTCTGTGCTTGTACCTATCCTGTTTCTGATATACGTAAATGATCTCCCAGAGGGTATAGACTCATTCCTCTCAATGTTTGCTGACGACGCCAAAATTATGAGAAGGATTAAGACAGAGGAGGATAGCTTGAGGTTTCATGAAGACCTGGACAAGCTGCAGGAATGGTCGAACAAATGGCTGTTAGAGTTTAACCCAAGCAAATGTAATGTAATGAAGATAGGGGTAGGAAGCAAGAGACCAGATACAAGGTACCATTTGGGAGATGAAATACTTCAAGAGTCAGAGAGAGAGAAAGATCTGGGGGTTGATATCACGCCAGACCTGTCCCCTGAAGCTCATATCAAGAGGATAACATCAGCAGCATATGCCAGGTTGGCTAACATAAGAACGGCCTTTAGAAGCTTGTGTAAGGAATCTTTCAGAACATTATATACCACATATGTCAGACCAATCCTGGAGTATGCGGCTCTAGCATGGAATCTATATCTAGTCAAGCATAAGACTAAACTGGAAAAGGTTCAAAGGTTTGCCACTAAACTAGTACCCGAGCTGAGAGGTATGAGCTATGAGGAGAGACTACGAGAATTAAACCTCACTTCGTTGGAAGACAGAAGAATTAGGGGGGACATGATCACCACATTCAAGATTCTCAATGGAATCGACAGGGTTGATAAAGACAGGCTATTTAAGACAAGGGGCACACGCACTAGGGGACACAGGTGGAAACTGAGTGCCCAAATGAGCCACAGAGATATTAGAAAGAACTTTTTTAGTGTCAGAGTGGTTGACAAATGAAATGCATTAGGAAGTAATGTGGTGGAGGCTGACTTCATACACAGTTTCAAGTGTAGATATGATAGAGCCCAAAAGGCTCAGTAACCTGTACACCTGTTGATTGACGGTTGAGAGGCGGGACCAAAGAGCCAGAGCTCAACCCCCGCAAACACAACTAGGTGAGTACAACAAGGTGAGTACACACACACACACCAGGAAGCAGCCCGTGACAGCTGACTAACTCCCAGGTACCTATTTACTGCTAGGTAACAGGGGCATAGGGTGAAAGAAACTGCTCAATGTTTCTTTCCGGCGCACGGGATCGAACCCGGGACCACAGGATCACATGTCCAGTGTGCTGTCCGCTTGGCCGGCCGGCCCCCACCACTCCATGTGTATATGCAGCCTATGTATATACACATGTCAGGCTTGTATCATCTTTGGAGACAAAGCCTAGATACTGGCGTTATCCCGGACATACTAATAACAGCAGAGATAGCACCACTCTATAAAGGAGGAAATAATGCAGAGGCAAACAATTACAGACCGGTAGCACTAACATCACACACAAAAAATTTTGAGTGAGTACTAAGAAGTAAGATCACAAAATACATGGAATCTCCATAACCCTGGACAACATGGTTTCAGAATAGGGCGCTCTTGCCTGTCACAGTTGCTGGACCACTATGACATGGCATTAGATGCCATGGAAGACAAACAAAACGCTGCTGTAATTTATACAGATTTCGTAAAAACCTTTGCATGGTATACAAGTTAGGGAAACTGGCCTGTAGTTCAGTGCCTCTTGCCTGTCACCCTTTTTGTATATTGGGACTACGTTAGCTGTCTTCCAGCTTTCCGGTAAGTCTCCTGTTTCCAGTGACCTGTTATACACCACAGAGAGTGGCACACTTAGTGCTTCTGCATCTGTAAATCAACATCATCACCTGTGTGATGTTGAGCAGCTGTGAGTACTTTACTGAGTGATGTGGAGCAGCTGTGGGTACTTCAGTGAGGGAGGAGATGGTCAACACTTCACTGATGATGAGGTCAACACTTCACTGAGGATGAGGTCAACACTTCACTGAGGATGAGGTCAACACTTCACTAAGGATGAGGTCAGAACCTCCGAGAAGGGAAGCAGTTGTCAGCACTTCCAATAGGAGAGAAAATGGCCGCCACTTGAACACTGACCGAGAAAGTGGTCAGCACTTCACCGAGGCAATGACCAGCACTTCTCTAAAAGTTCAAATATAAACCATTCAAGGATCAACATACAAGGATCAACATTCAAGGATCAACATTCAAGGATCAACATTCAAGGATCAACATTCATGGATCAACATACAAGAATCAACATTCAAGGATCAACATTCAAGGATCAACATACAAGGATCAACATACAAGGATTAACATTCAAGGATCAACATTCAAGGATCAACATTCAAGGATCAACATTCAAGGATCAACATACAAGGATCAACATACAAGGATTAACATTCAAGGATCAACACTCAAGGATCAACATACAAGGATTAACATTCAAGGATCAACATTCAAGGATCAACATACAAGGATCAACATTCAAGGATCAACATTCAAGGATCAACATTCAAGGATCAACATACAAGGATCAACATACAAGGATCAACATTCAAGGATCAACATTCAAGGATCAACATTCAAGGATCAACATACAAGGATCAACATACAAGGATCAACAGCTTCAAGTTCAACAAGTAACAATATAGGACAAAACAAACATTCACCCACAGGGTAATATACCCATGGAACCGCCTACCCGGCAGTGACCAATGCCATGTAAGTCGTTACTGACAAGCCGTCGACTTCCTGTCCCTGACGAGGTCAAACGGTATTATTTGTACTGTCGGAGTGATGCTGGCCAGGCCTTGTGTCAACACTGTGTTCCATGTTATGTACACGTTTACTGGGGGGGGGGTGGGAGAGAGATAAGGGGAAGGTGGGAGTGGTAGGGTGGGAGAGAAGGAGATAAAGAGAGAGATATGAGGAAAAGAAAAGTACACAAAAGTGGCGGCAGAAGAGTTAAGTGGGAGGAGTAGAGAGGAAGAGGCAAGGCGGTAGAGAGTGAACAAGACACACACAAGATAAGTAGGGATGGATGAGAAGTGAGAGAAAGAGAAGGAAGTAGTGTGAGGGAGAGAGAAGGATGGAGAGAGCATGATGGACAAGGGACACCCAATATACCAGCAGTCCGTCCTTCTCAGGTTCCCCAACGTCCAGAAACTGTCCTACTAAAGTGCCCTATTCCTAACCTACCACAGGACCCAGCACTACAACACTAACAAATATGAATGCGATAATAACATAATATTTTGGGTATTATATATATGGATCTTAACCTAGTGATGTGAAGGGGATATATAGAGTGGCCAGGCCAAGCCTTCTCTGTCTGTTGTATTCCTTCATAATGTTCTCAAACACCAAAATGTTCGCTATTTTCCTTTCATTCTTTCCTGTGTGGAAAGTTACACATAAACCCAATTATAACGAATCAGTTTTTTGTTTATATTATTCTTGCCAACACATACATGTATAAATATGTATTGTTACACATGAGGACTTATGCTCATCTGGCCTTGTGGCGCAACGGATAACGCGTCTGACTACGGATCAGAAGATTCCAGGTTCGAATCCTGGCAAGGTCGCTCTTTTAATTTATGTTTATAATTACAAAAAATTAAGTCTTTTCTGGCTTTCTACGTTTTTGGAGTTAGATGAAAATTTCACAAAGTAGGAAATTCCTATGAAACACATGTTAAGAATTATGTATACACATATAATTATACGTGTGGGAGGGGGGGGGGTTGAGCTTCGGCTCTTTGGCCCTGCCATTCCTCCTTCACTCAGATGTTGCTGGCCTCCACCAGCACACGTAATACGTCATAGAGGAACATGAAGAAGCTGGAATGGTTGTTCTTTAAACAAAACTTTGACAGTAAGAAGATTGACTGTTAAAAGTAAACATAGAAAGAGCAAAAATCCAATGGGAAGTTTTCTTAAATTAAGTAACAAAACTTCCGAACAAGGAACAGAACAGTTGACTGACGGCCGAAGCTTTCACAGTCTGCTGAAATATATTCCTTAGCAGAAGATAAAAAAAAAATAAGGGGCCAACTTAGATACCGCAAGAGACACTAACGAAGAAGAAAAAGAATAACTGCAATTCTTAAGCAGACACGACTTTCCCAACAGAGACAATGTTATACAAGCAGGGAAAGTGAAGGAATGGAGCAGAAGGTGAAGCTCCATATATAATGAGGTGCTAACACGGAAGACTTTGTCTTTGAGAATGTGAGGAGAGACCTTACGAAACGCATCACTAGGCGTCACACCCAAATAATAAGTAAAGGAATATCGAGAAGATATTTCTGTGTATATACGCATGTGTGTGTGTGTGTGTGTATGTGTGTGTGTGTGTGGTGGGAAAAAAAGTAGTAGTAGTTAGAAACAGTTGATTGACAGTTGAGAGGCGGGCCGAAAGAGCAGAGCTCAACACATCAGTGAAGTGTTGACCTCATCCTCAGTGAAGTGTTGACCTCATCATCAGTGAAGTGTTGACCTCATCATCAGTGAAGTGTTGACCTCATCATCAGTGAAGTGTTGACCTCATCATCAGTGAAGTGTTGACCTCATCATCAGTGAAGTGTTGACCTCATCATCAGTGAAGTGTTGACCTCATCATCAGTGAATATACACGTGTATTCACCTAGTTGTCTCTTGCGGGGATTGAGCTCTGCTCTTTCGGCCCGCCTCTCAACTGTCAATCAACTGTTTCTAACTTCTACTTTTTTTCACACACACACACACACACACACACACACACACACACACACACACACACACACACACACACACACACATACATACACACACACACACACACGTACACACGTGAGGTCCGCGGAAATTCGTCAATTTCTCGGGACATTTCAGGAGTATAGAGGCTAGATCATAGTATTTGGCCTCTCGCAGTGTGTAGCTAGCAGGGTGCAACATAGCATAGTCATATCGCTAGCGATAGTGCGAAGAAACCAAAGTGGAGCTAGTGGCATCACCGGTGCATATACAATGGGAGGACCGCGTGGAGCGACTTGACCTTACGGCCAGGTGGGATGACCCGCCGTGGAACTACCTGATTGCGTTTATTGGGTGGTGACTGTGATCAGTGGTAAAGTAAATTAGTGAATTGGGACACAGCGGTACAGTGACTGACTCCAGAGCTTTGTGTAGATAGAGAAGAACTGCCATCGTCAATCTACTAGCACTTAGTGAATCACCAAGTGGAAGGCGACGACTGAGCACCATCAACCATACATCATCATTACTCATCTAGTTGTGTGAGCAGAAAGGAAGACTGGTATGTACCCCTCTCTGGTTAATTAATCAGGTGTACAGTGCGAGGTAAAATATTATCAAATTCTTGTTCAGGATAGCATATATATTTAAAAAATCTCAAAGTGGCTCATTTGGGTAGAAGTTAACGCTTTCGGGAACTCGTGACGCACGCACGCGCACGCACGCACGCCCACATACGTGCGGCGTGAATGGCGTGAAGTCACCAGTGGAGTCCCACAGGGCTCTGTACTTGGACCTATCCTGTTTCTGATATACATAAAGGATCTCCCAGAGGGTATAGACTCATTCCTCTCAATGTTTGCTGACGATGCCAAAATTATGATAAGGATTAAGACAGAGGAGGACAGCTTGAGGCTTCAAGAAGACCTGGACAAGCTCCAGGAATGGTCGAACAAATGGCTGTTAGAGTTTAACCCAAGCAAATGTAATGTAATGAAGATGGGGGTAGAAAGCAGGAGACCAGATACACGGTACCATTTGGGAGATGAAATACTTCAAGAGTCAGAGAGAGAGAAAGACCTGGGGGTTGATATCACGCCAGACCTGTCCCCTGAAGCTCATATCAAGAGGATAACATCAGCAGCATATGCCAGGTTGGCTAACATAAAAACGGTCTTTTGAAACTTGGTGTAAGGAATCTTTCAGAACATTATATACCACATATGTCAGACCAATCCTGGAGTATGCGGCTCCAGCATGGAGTCCATATCTAGTTAAGCATAAGATTAAACTGCAAAAGGTTCAAAGGTTTGCCACCAGCCTAGTACCCGAGCTGAGAGGTATGAGCTACGAGAAGAGACTACGGGAATTAAACCTCACTTCGTTGGAAGACAGAAGAGTTAGGGGGGACATATCACCACATTCAAGATTCTCAAGGGAATCGACAGGGTTGATAAAGACAAGCTATTTAACACAAGGGGCACACGCACTATGGGACACAGGTGGAAACTGAGTGCCCAAATGAGCCACAGATATATAAGAAAGAACTTTTTTAATGTCAGAGTGGTTGACAAATGGAATGCATTAGGAAGTGATGTGGTGGAGGCTGACTCCACACACAGTTTCAAGTGTAGATATGATAGAGCCCAATAGGCTCAGGAACCTGTACACCTGTTGATTGACGGTTGAGAGGTGGGACCAAAGAGACAGAGCTCAACCCCTGCAAGCACAACTAGGTGAGTACAACTAGGTGAGTACGTATGCATGCACACACGCACGTATGCATGCACACATGCACGTATGCACGCACACATGCACGTATGCACGCATGCACGCACACACGCACGTACACGCAAAAACGCACACATATACGCGCACCCAAATTCTGCTCAATTCTTCAGGTGTACAGAGGTAAAATATTGCCAAATTCTTGTTCAGTATACCAGATACATTTAAAATATCAAAGTGGCTCAATTTATGTAGCGGTTGACATT
This sequence comes from Procambarus clarkii, assembly GCF_040958095.1. Lineage (NCBI taxonomy): Eukaryota > Metazoa > Arthropoda > Malacostraca > Decapoda > Cambaridae > Procambarus > Procambarus clarkii. Next base: position 47,802,111 of record NC_091169.1, on the reverse strand, counting down.
TTACGGGACCCCCGTAACACACGCACACACACACACACACACACACACACACACGCACGCACACGTACGTACGTTTGCAAGCACACACGCACGCAAAAACAAACACACACACACGCACGCACTCACACGTACGTCCAGTCAGGCTAGAAGGGATTAACACCTTTCGTGGAAAGGGAATATAATCCTCACTCATAATCCACCCCTCTCTTACCCCTTCTCTTACCCCCTCTCTTACCTGCCGTAATCTGCAGACACCACAAATCCTCTTAACCCCCATCCCACGTGCACACACGCAAACACATGTTCTTTCTTTCTCTCTCTCTTGCTCTCTTTCTCTTGTTCTCTCTCTCTTGTTCTCTCTCTCTTGCTCTCTCTTGCTCTCTCTCTCTCTTGCTCTCTCTCTCTCTCGCTCTCTCTCTCTCTCTCTCTCTCTTGCTCTCTCTCTTGCTCTCTCTCTTGACAAGGGGCAAAATGGCAGGAGGACGCTACAGGGACATAGAAAACAGCCAAAGTGACCAAACAAAGGAAATGTTAACCCAAGTTCTAGAGGAATTCAGGAGGGAGATGCAGGAAATGAGGATTACAATTAACAACCTGCAAAGTGAGCTGACATCAGCAAGGGAGGAGATCAAATCCCTCACAGAGAAAAATAAAGAGACCTAGCATCAGATTATCATCCAAAGGGAAGGTGGGAATGTTACATTGGAAGGAAATGCCTCTGTACCTGAAACATTTGCGGACATACTGAAAAAGAGCTCAGAAGCAATGGTCACAGTGAGGGAGGTAGCCATGCAAGCTGCTACCTCACAGAAGGTGAGGTAGCAAGGTGCACCACTCAGCTGCTGGAGAGAAAAAGGTCAGTGGTAGTTGTAGGAATCAAAGAACAGGAAGGATCCAACAGGCAAGAATGGAATAGCAAGGATAGAGAGGCAGTACGTGGGCTACTGAAGGGGTTACAGATGGAAGGGGCTGAACAAAACATTGAGAAGGTTTTCAGGTTGGGCTGGTACAACAAGGACAGAAACCGACTTGTAAAGGTGGTGTTTCCAAACGAAACCACGAAGGAGGATATTCTCGAAAGGAAGAGTCGTCGTAAGCCTTTTCCAGGTCAAAAGGGACGGCAACAACGGAGGTCCTCGCAGCAAAAGCAGTACGAATATAGACCTCCAAGTTCACCAGGACATCTGTCGTGCTGCGGCACTTGCAGAAACCAAATTGAGAAGGGAAGAGGAGGTGATGGTGTTCTAGGAACCACATCAGACGAACATTAACCATATGGTCAAAGAGTTTGCAGACACAACTTGTGAGGGCAATAGGGCGAAAGTCCTTAGGGGAAGTTCCCAGAGACCCTGGTTTGCGAACAGGGAGGACAACGGCATCGAGCCAGTCCTTAAGGACTGACGACGACTCCCAGATCCGATTATACAGACTCAGTAAATACCGAGACGTGCACGGAGGGAGATGGCGAAGCATCTCATAATGAATACCATCGGAGCCCGCCTCCGTAGAACCGCAGAGGGCCAGGGCAGAACGAAGTTCAGAGAGAGAGAAGGGATTGTTATAGGAAAGTCGAAGACGAGTGCAGAAATCTAAAGTACAAGACTCAAGGACAGGTTTACGAAGATGGAAAGATTGGGGAAGATGAAGACCAGAGCTAACAGAAGAAAAGTGGGAACCCAGTTTGGTAGCAACCTGCAACGGGTCCGCCACAAGAGTACCACGGAGGTGAACGACCAGTGAAACATCGGGAACAAACTTACCCGCTATCTTGCGGATACACTTCCAGATTTGTGGCAGGGAAGTTTCAGACGGAATTGTGCAGACATAAGATGCCCAACATTCACTTTTAGCCGTACGGATAGCCCTACGGGCCACCGCAATCGCTTTCTGAAAGAAAAGAATCGGCCGTCTGCCGACGGCGGTGCCTCTTCTAGGCTGCACGTTTACAGCGGACAGCCCGAGCATAGTCTGTATTCCACCAGGGAATGCACTTCCGCGAACCCGGAGAGGAAGAGTGAGGAATAAAGCAAAGGGCAGCGTCGAAGACAGTGTCATGAAAAAGGAGGAGAGCGCGAGGGAGAGGCAGAAGGGAGAGGTCAGAGAGAGCAGCACTGAGGGTAAATAGGTTCCAGTCCGCTTTAGCAAACTGCCACCTAGGGAACGAGAGGGAAGGACGAAAAGAGAAAAAGGAAACAAGGATGGGGAAATGGTCACTGCCATGGAGGTCATCAAGAACCTGCCACGTGAAATCTAAGTAAAGAGAGGAAGAGCAAAGAGAAAGATCAAGACAGGAAAGGGTGCGAGTCCGAGAGTCCAAATGAGTGGGCTCACCAGAATTCAGAAGAGACAGGGAAGAAGAGAAGATAAACGGCTCAAGAAGGCGACCTCGGGTGTTCGTTAGAACATCACCCCAAAGAGAATGACGACAATTGAAATCACCTAGCAGGAGCACAGGCTCCGGCAAGGAGTCCAGGTGGTGTTTCAGATCAGGAAGAGAAAGTGGGACACTCGGGGGGAGATAAATGGAACAAAGTGTGTACCATTTCCCCACAAAGATACGAGCAGCAGAACAATGGAGAGGCAAAGGAAAAAGTAAGGGGATAAAGGGAACATCAGTGCGAATCAAGAGAGCAGAAGAATTAGGAGCCCCAGCAATAGCTGGGGGGTGGGAGAGAAAGGAATAGCCACGAAAACGACCAGGACGAGCACCAAGCATCGGCTCCTGGAGACAGACACAAAGGGGCAAAAACCGCGAAATCAGAAGTTGGAGTTCGAGGAAATTGGCGTAATAACTTCGAACGTTCCATTGAAGAATAGACATCGACGAGAAGAGAAAGGACAACAACAGAGAATAAGGAAGAAACAAAGGCGAAAGAGCAATATAACACGTTAAAGAATATCAGGGTCAGCAAAGTCAGGTTAGGGGCCATAGGTAAACTGTGCAAAGACAGAGGGAAGGAAGCGGGAGAACAGACCAGAGGGGGGCGGGCGGGGTCCGGAGGAGGAGGAGGAGGAGGAAGAGGAGGAGACAACGGAGATGAGTAATCAAGGACAGCAGCAGGAAGAGGGGGAGTAGAAATAGGGGAGCACACCTCAGCAAGGGCAGCAACCGAGAGGGAAGCGGGGGCCAAAGAAACCTCCATAGCAGGAACAGGAGGCGCAACTACCGAAATGGCAGGGGAAGGAGCGACAGAGGCAGAAGTAGGGGCCGAGGAAGAAAGCGAAACCTTCTTACCCGCCGGGGAGGAGGAAGGAGAGGAGCCAGGCTTACGCTTCTGATGTAAAGAGACAGGCGACCCAGCAACTACGTACTGGGCAACGGATTCTAGCGTCTCAATAGAAGCCGAACGAGAACACACGCGACGGCTGTTTGGAGAGCGATGGACATCAGCCCACACCGACAGGCGGTGGGGAGAGTCAAGAGATGGAGGGGAAGGAGGAACGGAGGGAGACGAGGAAGAAGACACAGGAGACGAGACAAACCAGGTAGAAAGGAGGGGAACCCCAGACAGAGGAACAGGAAGTGGATCCTTCGGGACAGAACTCAAAGGAACAGAAGAGGGGGCAGTGGGCGTATCAGGGTCCAAGGCCCGGAAACGGTTGTGAGTCTGAGGAAGGTGGGAAGAATGAGGAGAGGAAGAGCGCAACACACGAGCATAAGAGATATTAGCATAAGGCGGGAGCCGGCGAACCTGGCGCCTCGCCTCAGGAAAAGATAAACGCTCCCGGTGCTTCAAGTTGAGGACGGCTGCCTCAAGCTTGTAATGGACACATGCATGGGAGAAGGTAGGATGGGCCTCACTGCAGTTGAGGCAACGAGCTCGGGGAGAAGTACACTCTGACTTAGAGTGACCTTCGCCACCACACAAAGGACAGAGAGAGACAGTCACAGAGCAGCGGAGGGCACCATGCCCAAACCTCCAGCACTTGTTACAGAGCCTAGGAGAAGGAATGTACTCCTCGACAGAGCACCTGGCACCAGCAAGAATTACAGAGGGTGGAAGGGTCCGACCATCAAAGGTAATCTTCACAACCCGATGGGGTTGACGGCGACTACCACGAGGGGGACGAATAAACGTGTCCACCTGGAGAATAGAATGGCCCTGGGCAGCAAGGATATGACGAATATCGTCGTGGCAGTCTCGCAGATCCCGAACACCGGTCGCAACATTGGGCGTAAGGAGAATAGTGCCAACACTGGCGTTCAACTGAACGTTCTTTGAGACCCGAACAGGGGTCTCGCCAAGGCAGGATAAGGCAGCCAAGTGGGAAGCAGCATCCTGAGAAGGAGCAGCAACGACACGTGTACCGGGACGAGTGGGGTTGAAAGTAACAGAGGCATCCACGGAATCAACGAGATGTCGATGGAGGGAGAAATCGTCAGGAGGCGCAGAATCAAGACGGAGGAGATCAAAATATTTGGCCCACGAAGCAGGACCAAACAAAGCTTGATAGGTATCAGAACGGGAAGGAATCGAGCGAAGGCGGTCGCGATGAAGACGGTGGTGAGAACCAGGAACGAGTATGTTAGTGTGAGAAGAGCAGCTGAGAAAAGGTATGAAAATGATATAGCTAATAAAGCCAAGACCGAACCAAAGCTACTACACAGTCACATCAGGAGGAAGACAACAGTGAAGGAACAGATGATGAAACTTAGGGTAGGCGAGGACAGGTACACAGAGAATGACAAAGTTGTGTGTGAAGAACTCAACAAAAAGTTTCAGGAGGTCTTTACAATAGAACAGGGAGAAGTCACGGCGATAGAAGAGGTAGCAGCAAACCAGGTGACCTTGGAAAGGTTCGAAATTACAAGAGATGAGGTCAAGAAGCACCTATTGGAGCTGGATGTGAGAAAAGCTGTTGGGCCGGACGGAATCTCACCATGGGTATTGAAAGAGTGTGCAGGAGCACTTTGCTTGCCACTCTCCATAGTGTATAGTAGGTCACTGGAAACGGGAGACCTACCAGAAATATGGAACACTGCTAATGTAGTACCAATATACAAAAAAGGTGACAGACAAGAGGCACTGAACTACAGGCCAGTGTCCTTAACTTGTATACCATGCAAGGTGATGCAGAAGATTGTGAGAAAAAAACCTAGTAACACATCTGGAGAGAAGAGACTTCGTGACAACCCATCAACATGGGTTCAGGGAGGGTAAATCTTGCCTTATAGGCTTGATAGAATTCTACGATCAAGTGACAAAGATTAAGCAAGAAAGAGAAGGATGGGCGGATTGCATTGTTTTGGACTGTCGGAAAGCCTTTGGCACAGTACCCATAAAAGGTTGATGCATAAGCTGGAGAAACAGGCAGGAGTAACTAGTTGGGCACTCCAGTGGATAAGGAACTACCTAAGCAATAGGAAGCAGAGGGTTACAGTGAGGGGTGAGACCTCAGAATGGCGTGGAGTCACCAGTGGAGTCCCACAGGGCTCTGTGCTTGTACCTATCCTGTTTCTGATATACGTAAATGATCTCCCAGAGGGTATAGACTCATTCCTCTCAATGTTTGCTGACGACGCCAAAATTATGAGAAGGATTAAGACAGAGGAGGACAGCTTGAGGTTTCAAGAAGACCTGGACAAGCTGCAGGAATGGTCGAACAAATGGTTGTTAGAGTTTAACCCAAGCAAATGTAATGTAATGAAGATAGGGGTAGGAAACAAGAGACCAGATACAAGGTACCATTTGGGAGATGAAATACTTCAAGAGTCAGAGAGAGAGAAAGATCTGGGGGTTGATATCACGCCAGACCTGTCCCCTGAAGCTCATATCAAGAGGATAACATCAGCAGCATATGCCAGGTTGGCTAACATAAGAACGGCCTTTAGAAGCTTGTGTAAGGAATCTTTCAGAACATTATATACCACATATGTCAGACCAATCCTGGAGTATGCGGCTCTAGCATGGAGTCTATATCTAGTCAAGCATAAGACTAAACTGAAAAAGGTTCAAAGGTTTGCCACTAGACTAGTACCCGAGCTGAGAGGTATGAGCTATGAGGAGAGACTACAAGAATTAAACCTCACTTCGTCGGAAGACAGAAGAATTAGGGGGGAAATGATCACCACATTCAAGATTCTCAATGGAATCGACAGGGTTGATAAAGACAGGCTATTTAAGACAAGGGGCACACGCACTAGGGGACACTGGTGGAAACTGAGTGCCCAAATGAGCCACAGAGATATTAGAAAGAACTTTTTTAGTGTCAGAGTGGTTGACAAATGAAATGCATTAGGAAGTAATGTGGTGGAGGCTGACTTCATACACAGTTACAAGTGTAGATATGATAGAGCCCAAAAGGCTCAGGAACCTGTACACCTGTTGATTGACGGTTGAGAGGCGGGACCAAAGAGCCAGAGCTCAACCCCCGCAAACACAACTAGGTGAGTTCAACAAGGTGAGTACACACACACACACCAGGAAGCAGCCCGTGACAGCTGACTAACTCCCAGGTACCTATTTACTGCTAGGTAACAGGGGCATAGGGTGAAAGAAACTGCTCAATGTTTCTTTCCGGCGCACGGGATCGAACCCGGGACCACAGGATCACATGTCCAGTGTGCTGTCCGCTTGGCCGGCCGGCCCCCACCACTCCATGTGTATATGCAGCCTATGTATATACACATGTCAGGCTTGTATCATCTTTGGAGACAAAGCCTAGATACTGGCGTTATCCCGGACATACTAAAAACAGCAGAGATAGCACCACTCTATAAAGGAGGAAATAATGCAGAGGCAAACAATTACAGACCGGTAGCACTAACATCACACACAAAAAATTTTGAGTGAGTACTAAGAAGTAAGATCACAAAATACATGGAATCACAGCATCCCCATAACCCTGGACAACATGGTTTCAGAATAGGGCGCTCTTGCCTGTCACAGTTGCTGGACCACTATGACATGGCATTAGATGCCATGGAAGACAAACAAAACGCTGCTGTAATTTATACAGATTTCGCAAAAACCTTTGCATGGTATACAAGTTAGGGAAACTGGCCTGTAGTTCAGTGCCTCTTGCCTGTCACCCTTTTTGTATATTGGGACTACGTTAGCTGTCTTCCAGCTTTCCGGTAAGTCTCCTGTTTCCAGTGACCTGTTATACACCACAGAGAGTGGCACACTTAGTGCTTCTGCATCTGTAAATCAACATCATCACCTGTGTGATGTTGAGCAGCTGTGGGTACTTTACTGAGTGATGTGGAGCAGCTGTGGGTACTTCAGTGAGGGAGGAGATGGTCAACACTTCACTGATGATGAGGTCAACACTTCACTGAGGATGAGGTCAACACTTCACTGAGGATGAGGTCAACACTTCACTAAGGATGAGGTCAGAACCTCCGAGAAGGGAAGCAGTTGTCAGCATTTCCAAAAGGAGAGAAAATGGCCGCCACGTGGACACTGACCGAGAAAGTGGTCAGCACTTCACCGAGGCAATGACCAGCACTTCTCTAAAAGTTCAAATATAAACCATTCATGTATCAACATTCAAGGATCAACATTCAAGGATCAACATTCAAGGATCAACATTCAAGGATCAACATTCAAGTATCAACATTCAAGGATCAACATTCAAGGATCAACATACAAGGATCAACATTCAAGGATCAACATTCAAGGATCAACATTCAAGGATCAACATACAAGAATCAACATACAAGGATCAACATTCAAGGATCAACATTCAAGGATCAACATACAAGGATCAACATTCAAGGATCAACATTCAAGGATCAACATACAAGGATCAACATACAAGGATCAACATTCAAGGATCAACATTCAAGGATCAACATTCAAGGATCAACATTCAAGGATCAACATTCAAGGATCAACATTCAAGGATCAACATACAAGGATCAACATACAAGGATCAACATACAAGGATCAACATACAAGGATCAACATACAAGGATCAACATTCAAGGATCAACATTCAAGGATCAACATTCAAGGATCAACATACAAGGATCAACATTCAAGGATCAACATTCAAGGATCAACATACAAGGATCAACCTACAAGGATCAACATAGAAGGATCAACATACAAGGATCAACATACAAGGATCAACATTCAAGGATCAACATACAAGGATCAACATACAAGGATCAACATACAAGGATCAACATTCAAGGATCAACATACAAGGATCAACATACAAGGATCAACATACAAGGATCAACATACAAGGATCAACATACAAGGATCAACATACAAGGATCAACATACAAGGATCACCATACAAGGATCAACATTCAAGGATCAACATACAAGGATCAACATACAAGGATCAACATTCAAGGATCAACATACAAGGATCAACATTCAAGGATCAACATACAAGGATCAACATACAAGGATCAACATACAAGGATCAACATTCAAGGATCAACATACAAGGATCAACATACAAGGATCAACATACAAGGATCAACATACAAGGATCAACATACAAGGATCAACATACAAGGATCAACATTCAAGGATCAACATATAAGGATCAACATACAAGGATCAACATACAAGGATCAACATTCAAGGATCAACATACAAGGATCAACATACAAGGATCAACATACAAGGATCAACATACAAGGATCAACAGCTTCAAGTTCAACAAGTAACAATGTAGGACAAAACAAACATTCACCCACAGGGTAATAAACCCATGGAACCGCCTACCCGGCAGAGTGACCAATGCCATGTAAGTCGTTACTGACAAGCCGTCGACTTCCTGTCCCTGACGAGGTCAAACGGTACTGTATTGTCGGAGTGATGCTGGCCAGGCCTTGTGTCAACACTGTGTTCCATGTTATGTACACGTTTACTGGGGGGGGGGGTGGGAGGGAGAGAGATAAGGGGAAGGTGGGAGTGGTAGGGTGGGAGAGGAGATAAAGAGATAAAGAGAGGAAAAGAAAAGTACACAAAAGTGGCGGCAGAAGAGTTAAGTGGGAGGAGTAGAGAGGAGGAGGCAAGGCGGTAGAGAGTGAACAAGACACACACAAGATAAGTAGGGATGGATGAGAAGCGAGAGAAAGAGAAGGAAGTAGTGTGAGGGAGAGAGAAGGATGGAGAGAGCATGATGGACAAGGGACACCCAATATACCAGCAGTCCGTCCTTCTCAGGTTCCCCAACGTCCAGAAACTGTCCTACTAAAGTGCCCTATTCCTAACCTACCACAGGACCCAGCACTACAACACTAACAAATATGAATGCGATAATAACATAATATTTTGGGTATTATATATATGGATCTTAACCTAGTGATGTGAAGGGGACATATAGAGTGGCCAGGCCAAGCCTTCTCTGTCTGTTGTATTCCTTCATAATGTTCTCAAACACCAAAATGTTCCCTATTTTCCTTTCATTCTTTCCTGTGTGGAAAGTTACACATAAACCCAATTATAACGAATCAGTTTTTTGTTTATATTATTCTTGCCAACACATACATGTATAAATATGTATTGTTACACATGAGGACTTATGCTCATCTGGCCTTGTGGCGCAACGGATAACGCGTCTGACTACGGATCAGAAGATTCCAGGTTCGAATCCTGGCAAGGTCGCTCTTTTAATTTATGTTTATAATTACGAAAAATTAATTCTTTTTTAGCTTTCTACGTTTTTGGAGTTAGATGAAAATTTTACAAAATAGGAAATTCCTATGAAACACATGTTAAGAATTATGTATACACATTTAATTATACGTGTGGGAGGGAGGGGGGGGGTTGAGCTTCGGCTCTTTGGCCCTGCCATTCCTCCTTCACCCAAATGTTGAAGGAGGAAATGTTGAAATGTAATATATATATATATATATATATATATATATATATATATATATATATATATATATATATATATATATATATATATATATATATATATATGTGTGTGTATATCACGAAAATAAACACGTGATTAAGAATGTGACAATGTCAGACCACGGAGGAAAAATGAAACAGGAAATTTCCTTAAATACTTTCGTATATTAAATACATCTTCAGAAGGTCCAAAGGTCCCCAGGACCTTCTGAAGATGTATTTAATATACGAAAGTACTTAAGGAAATTTCCTGTTTCATTTTTCCTCCGTGGTCTGACATTGTCATATATATATATATATATATATAGACATATATATATATATATATATATATATATATATATATATATATATATATATATATATATATATATATCGTTGAAAAATGACAGAACCTTTTAGATTTATGATTCCGGCACGAATCTTCTCGATATTCCTTATGTTTTTCTTCACTGAAACAGGAAGATTAGAAATTAACTCTGCGAAGTTCATTTTTACTTATTATTTGGGTGTGACGCCTAGTGATGCGTTTCGTAAGGTCTCTCCTCACATTCTCAAAGACAAATTCTTCCGTGTTAACACCTCATTATATATGGAGCTTCACCTTCTGCTCCATTCCTTCACTTTCCCTGCTTGTATAACATTGTCTCTGTTGGGAAAGTCGTGTCTGCTTAAGAATTGCAGTTATTCTTTTCCTTCTTCGGTAGTGTCTCCTGCGGTATGTCTCTAAGTTGGCCCTATTTTTTTCTTAATCTTCCGCTAAGGAATATATTTCAAGCAGACTGTGAAAGCTTCGGCCGTCAGTCAACTGTTCTGTTCCTTGCGCAGGAGTTTTGCTACTTAAGAAGGCTTCCCATTGGATTTTTGCTCTTTCTATGTTTACTTTTCCCAGTCAATCTTCTTGTTGTCAAAGTTTTGTTTAAAGAACAACCATTCCAGCTTCTTCATGTTCCTCTTTGACGTATTACGTGTGCTGGTGGAGGCCAGCAACATTTGGGTGAAGGAGGAATGGCAGGGCCAAAGAGCCGAAGCTCAACCCCCCCCCCTCCCTCCCACACGTATAATTAAATGTGTATACATAATTCTTAACATGTGTTTCATAGGAATTTCCTATTTTGTAAAATTTTCATCTAACTCCAAAAACGTAGAAAGCTAAAAAAGAATTAATTTTTCGTAATTATAAACAAAAATTAAAAGAGCGACCTTGCCAGGATTCGAACCTGGAATCTTCTGATCCGTAGTCAGACGCGTTATCCGTTGCGCCACAAGGCCAGATGAGCATAAGTCCTCATGTGTAACAATACATATTTATACATGTATGTGTTGGCAAGAATAATATAAACAAAAAAGACTGATTCGTTATAATTGGGTTTATGTATAACTTTCCACACAGGAAAGAATGAAAGGAAAATAGCGAACATTTTGGTGTTTGAGAACATTATGAAGGAATACAACAGACAGAGAAGGCTTGGCCTGGCCACTCTATATGTCCCCTTCACATCACTAGGTTAAGATCCATATATATAATACCCAAAATATTATGTTATTATCGCATTCATATTTGTTAGTGTTGTAGTGCTGGGTCCTGTGGTAGGTTAGGAATAGGGCACTTTAGTAGGACAGTTTCTGGACGTTGGGGAACCTGAGAAGGACGGACTGCTGGTATATTGGGTGTCCCTTGTCCATCATGCTCTCTCCATCCTTCTCTCTCCCTCACACTACTTCCTTCTCTTTCTCTCGCTTCTCATCCATCCCTACTTATCTTGTGTGTGTCTTGTTCACTCTCTACCGCCTTGCCTCCTCCTCTCTACTCCTCCCACTTAACTCTTCTGCCGCCACTTTTGTGTACTTTTCTTTTCCTCATATCTCTCTCTTTATCTCCTTCTCTCCCACCCTACCACTCCCACCTTCCCCTTATCTCTCTCCCACCCCCCCCCCCAGTAAACGTGTACATAACATGGAACACAGTGTTGACACAAGGCCTGGCCAGCATCACTCCGACAGTACAAATAATACCGTTTGACCTCGTCAGGGACAGGAAGTCGACGGCTTGTCAGTAACGACTTACATGGCATTGGTCACTCTGTCGGGTAGGCGGTTCCATGGGTTTATTACCCTGTGGGTGAATGTTTGTTTTGTCCTACATTGTTACTTGTTGAACTTGAAGCTGTTGATCCTTGTATGTTGATCCTTGTATGTTGATCCTTGTATGTTGATCCTTGTATGTTGATCCTTGAATGTTGATCCTTGAATGTTGATCCTTGAATGTTGATCCTTGTATGTTGATCCTTGTATGTTGATCCTTGTATGTTGATCCTTGTATGTTGATCCTTGAATGTTGATCCTTGTATGTTGATCCTTGTATGTTGATCCTTGTATGTTGATCCTTGTATGTTGATCCTTGTATGTTGATCCTTGAATGTTGATCCTTGTATGTTGATCCTTGTATGTTGATCCTTGTATGTTGATCCTTGTATGTTGATCCTTGTATGTTGATCCTTGTATGTTGATCCTTGAATGTTGATCCTTGTATGTTGATCCTTGTATGTTGATCCTTGTATGTTGATCCTTGTATGTTGATCCTTGAATGTTGATCCTTGTATGTTGATCCTTGTATGTTGATCCCTGAATGTTGATCCTTGTATGTTGATCCTTGTATGTTGATCCTTGTATGTTGATCCTTGTATGTTGATCCTTGTATGTTGATCCTTGAATGTTGATCCTTGAATGTTGATCCTTGTATGTTGATCCTTGAATGTTGATCCTTGAATGTTGATCCTTGAATGTTGATCCTTGAATGTTGATCCTTGAATGTTGATCCTTGAATGTTGATCCTTGAATGGTTTATATTTGAACTTTTAGAGAAGTGCTGGTCATTGCCTCGGTGAAGTGCTGACCACTTTCTCGGTCAGTGTCCACGTGGCGGCCATTTTCTCTCCTTTTGGAAGTGCTGACAACTGCTTCCCTTCTCGGAGGTTCTGACCTCATCCTTAGTGAAGTGTTGACCTCATCCTCAGTGAAGTGTTGACCTCATCCTCAGTGAAGTGTTGACCTCATCATCAGTGAAGTGTTGACCATCTCCTCCCTCACTGAAGTACCCACAGCTGCTCCTCATCACTCAGTAAAGTACCCACAGCTGCTCAACATCACACAGGTGATGATGTTGATTTACAGATGCAGAAGCACTTAGTGTGCCACTCTCTGTGGTGTATAACAGGTCACTGGAAACAGGAGACTTACCGGAAAGCTGGAAGACAGCTAACGTAGTCCCAATATACAAAAAGGGTGACAGGCAAGAGGCACTGAACTACAGGCCAGTTTCCCTAACTTGTATACCATGCAAAGGTTTTTGCGAAATCTGTATAAATTACAGCAGCGTTTTGTTTGTCTTCCATGGCATCTAATGCCATGTCATAGTGGTCCAGCAACTGTGACAGGCAAGAGCGCCCTATTCTGAAACCATGTTGTCCAGGGTTACTCGTCCCCTGCTGCGGCTCCATCTCTAGTTGTAACCACTGCGCCTTTTAACCCCTCTCTCTCTGGGGGTTCTCACCACCGTCTTCATCGCGACCGCCTTCCCTCGATTCCTTCCCGTTCTGATACCTATCAAGCTTTGTTTGGTCCCGCTTCGTGGGCCAAATATTTTGATCTCCTCCGTCTTGATTCTGCGTCTCCTGACGATTTCTCCCTCCATCGACATCTCGTTGATTCCGTGGATGCCTCTGTTACTTTCAACCCCACTCGTCTCGGTACACGTGTCGTTGCTGCTCCTTCTCAGGATGCAGCTTCCCGCTTGGCTGCCTTATCCTGCCTTGGCGAGACCCCTGTTCGGGTCTCAAACAACGTTCAGTTGAACGCCAGTGTTGGCACTATTCTCCTTACGCCCCATGTTGCGACCGGTGTTCGGGATCTGCGAGACTGCCACGACGATATTCGTCATATCCTTGCTGCCCAGGGCCATTCTATTCTCCAGGTGGACACGTTTACTCGTCCCCCTCGTGGTAGTCGCCGTCAACCCCTTCGGGTTGTGAAGATTACCTTTGATGGTCGGACCCTTCCACCCTCTGTCATTCTTGCTGGTGCCAGGTGCTCTGTCCAGGAGTACATTCCTTCTCCTAGGCTCTGTAACAAGTGCTGGAGGTTTGGGCATGGTGCCCTCCGCTGCTCTGTGACTGTCTCTCTCTGTCCTTTGTGTGGTGGCGAAGGTCACTCTAAGTCAGAGTGTACTTCTCCCCGAGCTCGTTGCCTCAACTGCGGTGAGGCCCATCCTACCTTCTCCCATGCATGTGTCCATTACAAGCTTGAGGCAGCCGTCCTCAACTTGAAGCACCGGGAGCGTTTATCTTTTCCTGAGGCGAGGCGCCAGGTTCGCCGGCTCCCGCCTTATGCTAATATCTCTTATGCTCGTGTGTTGCGCTCTTCCTCTCCTCATTCTTCCCACCTTCCTCAGACTCACAACCGTTTCCGGGCCTTGGACCCTGATACGCCCACTGCCCCCTCTTCTGTTCCTTTGAGTTCTGTCCCGAAGGATCCACTTCCTGTTCCTCTGTCTGGGGTTCCCCTCCTTTCTACCTGGTTTGTCTCGTCTCCTGTGTCTTCTTCCTCGTCTCCCTCCGTTCCTCCTTCCCCTCCATCTCTTGACTCTCCCCACCGCCTGTCGGTGTGGGCTGATGTCCATCGCTCTGCAAACAGCCGTCGCGTGTGTTCTCGTTTGGCTTCTATTGAGACGCTAGAATCCGTTGCCCAGTACGTAGTTGCTGGGTCGCCTGTCTCTTTTCGTCAGAAGCGTAAGCCTGGCTCCTCTCCTTCCTCCTCCCCGACGGGTAAGAAGGTTTCGCTTTCTTCCTCGGCCCCTACTTCTGCCTCTGTCGCTCCTTCCCCTGCCATTTCGGTAGTTGCGCCTCCTGTTCCTGCTATGGAGGTTTCTTTGGCCCCCGCTTCCCTCTCGGTTGCTGCCCTTGCTGAGGTGCGCTCCCCTATTTCTACTCCCCCTCTTCCTGCTGCTGTCCTTGATTACTCATCTCCGTTGTCTCCTCCTCTTCCTCCTCCTCCTCCTCCGGACCCCGCCCGCCCCCCTCTGGTCTGTTCTCCCGCTTCCTTCCCTCTGTCTTTGCACAGTTTACCTATGCCCCCTAACCTGACTTTGCTGACCCTGATATTCTTTAACGTGCTATATTGCTCTTTCGCCTTTGTTTCTTCCTTATTCTCTGTTGTTGTCCTTTCTCTTCTCGTCGATGTCTATTCTTCAATGGAACGTTCGAAGTTATTACGCCAATTTCCTCGAACTCCAACTTCTGATTTCGCGGTTTTCGCCCCTTTGTGTCTGTCTCCAGGAGCCGATGCTTGGTGCTCGTCCTGGTCGTTTTCGTGGCTATTCCTTTCTCTCCCACCCCCCAGCTATTGCTGGGGCTCCTAATTCTTCTGCTCTCTTGATTCGCACTGATGTTCCCTTTATCCCCTTACTTTTTCCTTTGCCTCTCCATTGTTCTGCTGCTCGTATCTTTGTGGGGAAATGGTACACACTTTGTTCCATTTATCTCCCCCCGAGTGTCCCACTTTCCCTTCCTGATCTGAATCACCACCTGGACTCCTTGCCGGAGCCTGTGCTCCTGCTAGGTGATTTCAATTGTCGTCATTCTCTTTGGGGTGATGTTCTAACGAACACCCGAGGTCGCCTTCTTGAGCCGTTTATCTTCTCTTCTTCCCTGTCTCTTCTGAATTCTGGTGAGCCCACTCATTTGGACTCTCGTACTCGCACCCTTTCCTGTCTTGATCTTTCTCTTTGTTCTTCCTCTCTTTACTTAGATTTCACGTGGCAGGTTCTTGATGACCTCCATGGCAGTGACCATTTCCCCATCCTTGTTTCCTTTTTCTCTTTTCGTCCTTCCCTCTCGTTCCCTAGGTGGCAGTTTGCTAAAGCGGACTGGACCCTATTTACCCTCAGTGCTGCTCTCTCTGACCTCTCCCTTCTGCATCTCCCTCGCGCTCTCCTCCTTTTTCATAACACTGTCTTCAACGCTGCCCTTTGCTTTAAGATTAATAATTCTAACACGAATTTTCTCGATCTTTCTTACGTTTCTTTTCACTGTTGATGGTAATTCAAAAATCAATTCTCCAAAATTCATTTTTATTTCTAGTCTGACGCGACACTTGAGCGAGTTTCGTAAAACTTATTACATTTTCAAAGACTTTAGTTTACACACACACACACACACACAACTTTAACTGAATAGAGCTTAAGATTGATAAAGATTAAGCCACCCAAGAGGTGGCACGGGCATGAATAGCCCGTAAAATAATACTTAAGAATAGAGCTTAAACATCTTCAAGTTTTTATACCTACATTTGGGTGAGGTGACATGTTACAATAGTTTTGGATGAGGTGAAAATAAACTTTTAACACAAGACAGGACACGAAACAATGGGTATTAAAGGTAGGTAACTGCAGAAGGCCTATTTTTATTGGCCCATATTTCTTGATGCTACTATATTGGAGCGGAGTCTTGAAGTGGGTAGAATATAGTTGTGCATTAATTGGCTGTTGATTGCTGGTGTTGACTTCTTGATGTGTAGTGCCTCGCAGACGTCAAGCCGCCTGCTATCGCTATATCTATCGATGATTTCTGTGTTGTTTGCTAAGATTTCTCTGGTGATGGTTTGGTTGTGGGAAGAGACTATATGTTCCTTAATGGAGCCCTGTTGCTTATGCATCGTTAAACGCCTGGAAAGAGATGTTGTTGTCTTGCCTATATTCAGAGTTTTTTGAGGCTTACAGTCCCCAAGAGGGCATTTGAAGGCATAGACGACGTTGGTCTCTTTTAAAGCGTTCTGTTCTTTATCTGGAGAGTTTCTCATGAATAGGCTGGCCGTTTTTTTGGTTTTATAGTAAATTGTCAGTTGTATCTTCTGATTTTTGTCTGTAGGGATAACGTTTCTACTAACAATATCTTTCAGGACCCTTTCCTCCGTTTTATGGGCTGTGGAAAAAAAGTTCCTGTAAAATAGTCTAATAGGGGGTATAGGTGTTGTGTTAGTTGTCTCTTCAGAGGTTGCATGGCGTTTCACTTTCCTTCTTATGATGTCTTCCACGAAACCATTGGAGAAGCCGTTGTTGACTAGGACCTGCCTAGATCAACATCAACAGTGAAAAGAAACGTAAGAAAGATCGAGAAAATTCGTGTTAGAATTATTAATCTTACTTTTTCGGTCATATTTAATAATATATGTCTACAGGAAAGACTGCTACCAAAATATACTAATATTTAAACGCACGACCCAGCAGCAAGGAATCAAGCCTTCACGATAAAATATCGCCAAGATCTGATTCGTGATCAGACATACAAGGCAGAAAATGAAATCAAAGACAACAAAACGCAACTACTTCATGCTACAAACGAATGGAGAAACAGCAACATCGACGAAAGTCTCTGTACTCGCATTGAACAACACCTCGACATCCTCACAGACCGACATCACCTCAGCACTGAAACAAGGATAATCAAAAACTAACAACGTTATATGGAGGACCTATGGCAATTCCATGACCAAGAGATGGCTTCCTGAACCTTGCAGGAATCAACTTCACTGAGGACCAAGTCACTCTCCTAAATCTGGGTATAAACTGTCACGTTATGTCCAGACCGAGTGAGATGGCCCGGAAAGTGGAGTTGGAGATTCTGTTGGACGACATATTCGACCTAGAGACACAAAAGAAGGTCACCACCAAAGATACCATACAAGCAGAACTTATTGCGGAAGGAGGAAAGAATCGAGGCAACTACAGAAGCACCATACTGTCCCCCGAGCTCAAAGCGGCAGCTAAGAGCCTTCGTGAGAACAAGGAGATAGTTGTCAGGAGAGGTGACAAGTCGCCAATATACGTCATTCTTAAAAAAGACGAATATCTGGCGAAAATGAACCTCATACTCTCTGACCAAACTAAATTCCAAAGGGTAACGAAGGACACTACAGCCGAATTGAAAGCAAAGGTCAACAAATTGATCGAAACTGTGAACGCCAAGAAATCCGGACTCCACCTGCCAAAGATTATTGGGGAATATAAACCTGGATATGCGTATGGAAATGTCAAGACACACAAGCCTGGAAACCCACTTCGGCCAATCATCAGCCAGATACCAACACCCACGTACAGACTGGCGAAACGACTCAATGGCTTGCTGACTCCTTATGTCCCTTGCGCCTTCAGCCTGAAGTCTCCAAAGGAATTTGTTGACTTACTGCGGGGAACACGGGCCACAGGGATAAGAGCCTCATTGGACGTAGAATCACTGTTTACCAACGTACCTGTGGATGAAACAATCGGGATGATAGCCGACAGAGTGTATCGTGATCCGGCCTGTACTCCTCTTGATATACCAGAAAACATTCTAAGGAAACTACTCCAAGCTTGTACTAAAGAGGCACCCTTCTTGAGCCCGGATGGACACATGTATAAGCAAGTAGATGGGGTCGCCATGGGTTCTCCCCTAGGTGTCCTGTTTGCAAACTTCTACATGGGTACAATCGAACAAAAAGTCTTAGTCGACATGAACTTGAAACCGGCCATATACTGCAGGTATGTTGACGACATTTTTACACAGGTACCTGATGTCAGACATCTGCAGGAGCTGAAGGAGGCATTTGAGCAGAATTCTGTGTTGCGTTTCACTTACGAGATGGAGAAGGATGGGAAGCTGCCCTTTCTAGATGTAACAGTCATGGAAAGGAGCGGAGTTTTCCACACTGCAGTCTACACTAAGGAAACAAACATAGGAATGTGCCTGAATGCCAACAGTGACTGCCCAGACAGGTACAAGAGGAGTGTTGTTAACGCTTATGTCGACCGTGCTCTCAGCCACAGCTCAGAATGAAAGCAAGTCGACGAAGAACTCAGTAGGGTAAGGCAGGTCCTAGTCAACAACGGCTTCTCCAATGGTTTCGTGGAAGACATCATAAGAAGGAAAGTGAAACGCCATGCAACCTCTGAAGAGACAACTAACACAACACCTATAACCCCCTATTAGACTATTTTACAGGAACTTCTTTTCCACAGCCCATAGCACGGAGGAAAGAGTCCTGAAGGATATTGTTAGTAGAAACGTTATCCCTACAGACAAAAATCAGAAGATACAACTGACAATTTACTATAAAACCAAAAAAACGGCCAGCCTACTCATGAGAAACTCTCCAGACACAAAACAGAACGCTTTAAAAGAGACCAACGTCGTCTATGCCTTCAAATGCCCTCTTGGGGACTGTAAGCCTCAAAAAACTCTGTATATAGGCAAGACAACAACATCTCTTTCCAGGCGTTTAACGATGCATAAGCAACAGGGCTCCATTAAGGAACATATAGTCTCTTCCCACAACCAAACCAACACCAGAGAAATCTTAGCAAACAACACAGAAATCATCGATAGATACAGCGATAGCAGGCAGCTTGACGTCTGCGAGGCACTACACATCAAGAAGTCAACACCAGCAATCAACAGCCAATTAATGCACAACTATATTCTACCCACTTCAAGACTCCGCTCCAATATAGTAGCATCAAGAAATATGGGCCAATAAAAATAGGCCTTCTGCAGTTACCTACTTTTAATACCCATTGTTTCGTGTCCTGTCTTGTGTTAAAAGTTTATTTTCACTTCATCCAAAACAATTGTAACATGTCACCTCACCCAAATGTAGGTATAAAAACTCGAAGATGTTTAAGCTCTATTCAGTTAAAGTTGTGTGTGTGTGTGTGTAAACTAAAGTCTTTGAAAATGTAATAAGTTTTACAAAACGCGCTCACGTGTCGCGTCAGACAAGAAATAAAAATGAATTTTGGAGAATTGATTTTTGAATTACCATCAACAGTGAAAAGAAACGTAAGAAAGATCGGGAAAATTCGTGTTAGAATTATTAATCTTACTTTTTCGGTCATATTTAATAATATATGTCTACAGGAAAGACTGCTACCAAAATATACTAATATATATATATATATATATATATATATATATATATATATATTTATATATATATATATATATATATATATATATATATATATGTCGTACCTAGTAGCCAGAACGCACTTCTCAGCCTACTATGCAAGGCCAAATTTGCCTAATAAGCCAAGTTTTCCTGAATTAATATATTTTCTATAATTTTTTCTTATGAAATGATAAAGCTACCCATTTCATTATGTATGAGGTCAATTTTTTTTTATTGGAGTTAGAATTAACGTAGATATATGACCGAACCTAACCAACCCTACCTAACCTATCTTTATAGGTTAGGTTAGGTTAGGTAGCCGAAAAAGTTAGGTTAGGTTAGGTAGTCGAAAAACAATTAATTCATGAAAACTTGGCTTATTAGGCAAATCGGGCCTTGCATAGTAGGCTGAAAAGTGCGTTCTGGCTACTAGGTACGACATATATATATATATATATATATATATATATATATATATATATATATATATATATATATATGTCGTACCTAGTAGCCAGAACTCACTTTTTGGCCTACTATTCAAGGCTCGATTTGCCTAATAAGCCAAGTTTTCCTGAATTAACATATTTTTTCTAATTTTTTTCTTATGAAATGATAAAGCTACCCATTTCATTATGTATGAGGTCAATTTTTTTTATTGGAGTTAAAATTAACGTAGATATATGACCGAACCTAACCAACCCTACCTAACCTAACCTAACCTATCTTTATAGGTTAGGTTTGGTTAGGTAGCCGAAAAAGTTAGGTTAGGTTAGGTAGGTTAGGTAGTCGAAAAACAATTAATTCATGAAAACTTGGCTTATTAGGCAAATCGGGCCTTGCATAGTAGGCTGAGAAGTACGTTCTGGCTACTAGGTACGACATATATATATATATATATATATATATATATATATATATATATATATAATAGTATATTTTGGGAGCAGTCTTTCTTGTAAACGTATGTTGTTAAATATGACTGAAAAGGTAAGATTAATAATTCAACACGAATTTTCTCAATATTTCTTATGTTTCTTTTTACTGTCGATGGTAATTGAAAAATCAGTTCTCCAAAATTCATTTTTATTTCTAGTCTGACACGACGCCAGAACGCGTTTCGTAATAACTTATTACATTTTCAAAGACTTTAGTTTACACACACAACTGTAACCTGGAAACACGCAAATTTGTCCATACTTATACTCGCATTTGGGTGAGGTGATATGGTACAACAGTTTTGGGTGAGGTGAACAAGCTTGTGACAAACACAAGACAGAACACGAAACTATGGGTATTAACCCTTAAATGGTGCATGGCTTTATACCATTTGACACCCAATGGCATACAAAAACAAATATTTTTTCTTCCTAACCTGTAATTTGTGTTCAGTGATCATGGGAAAAAAAATCGTAAGTGGCATATATTGCCTGCTATAGGGCGGGGAAGTCTGGCAAAAACAGGCGCTGACTGAGCGTGCGTCCCAGGCGGTCTGTTGCTCGCCAGCTGTCAGGCCGGAGTTGCCACAAAGAGATAATTACCTAATTATTTCAATGTCTCTAATTGATTTTTTTTGTAGTTTTTTTTGCTGTAATATTATTCAATAGTGTGTAGTGTGATATATTTATATTTAATAAAATGAGTGAATCATCGCTGTACTCAAATGTATGGTGTGCATATTGTTGATTCAATTATGTTCATCAAATAACAAATACTTTGTCGATTATTACACTATTTACACAGGTTATATAAAAGTATCTGCATGTTTTGTTCACCATAACGAACCACTAAGTTGCTATTATGAGTCAAAAAGTAACAAGAAGTGACTGCCACATTCCTGCCAGCCACTCACTCCCTCCCTCAACACCTCACACACCCACATTCTCCTCCCACCATGCTGTTTTTGCTTTTGTTCACTATATACAGACGTTATATATAAGTATCTACATTCGTGTTCACCATAACGAACCACTAAGTTGGCATGCTGAGTGGCAGTGCCAGTGGCGGCCCGCCACTGGCTGCTACTTCCTCCCTCCCTCAAGTCACCTGACTCACCCACATTCTCCTCTCACAATACTGTTTTTGCTTTTATTCACTATATACAGACGCTATATATAAGTATCTACATTCGTGTTCACCATAACGAACCACTAAGTTGGAATGCTGAGTGGCACTCTGGCTGCCACTCCCTCCCTCCTCACCTCACCTGACTTGCCACCATTCTCCTCCCACCATACTGTTTTTGCTTTTATATGCAGACGTTATATATAAGTATTTACATGTTTTGTTCACCATAACTGTACATCTAAGCTTGTATGGTGAGTAAAGGCACAAAGACGTAGGACCTAACACAGTCAGCTGGTGGCTGCCGCCCTCAAGGCCAGACGCACTAATATTTTTCCTCCAACAATATTGTTCGTGGTGTTATTACTCTGTATACACACATTATATATAAATATCTACCTGTTTTATTCACCATTCTTGTACAAGTAAACTGGTATGGTGCCCAAAGACCATCGTGGTCACCAGCAAACAACATGATAAGTCGTGCAGACGACGCCACCGCCCTCACCAAAATGGCGGCTCCCAACCTACTCCTCTTGCTGTTTATACCCTCTATACACACGTTATATATAAGTATCTACATTTGTGTTCACCATAGAGAACCACTAAGCTGGTATGGTGAGTGCAGTCAATAAAAGGTGGCCACACACAGTCAGAAGACAACGCCACTACCCTCTCCTCTTACAGCATTACTCCTCCCAACATGGAGCACAGCGCTAAATATCACCACAATCCTGCTATTATCAGAACCCTGATCAGTTTTATGAGTCAGGGGTCTTCTGTAATAATATCATCGCTACATAATAGCATGAACAAGTATATTATGGCATTTTTAGGCGATGCTGTGGTCACAAGCTGAACAGCAGTGCTGTGAGCTCATGCTGCGTGCGTCAGGCTTGGTAGCTTACTCATTACTGAGGCCCCTAACACCCGGGAATTTGGCCCACGATTTTTTTTTTTAAATGACGTCTGTTTACAAGAGCCCTGATGAAGGTGTGGTGAACCCCGTGTATCCGCAGGCCGTTTAAATCTTGCGTAGTACTCCAAAGCATCATATGATGCAATGCGCAATTTAAGGGTTAATTGGATATGAGAACATAAGAATGGAAGTAACTGCAGAAGGCCTATAGGCCCATACTTTCTGTTGGAAATTTCCAGCAGTTATTCTCATCCCTAATACAACAGGATGTGTTTCCTGTATTAGGCTTCATACACATATAATATTCATTCACTAATCCTTAGTACAATGGGATGTATTTCCTGTATTAAGTGTAATAATTAACACTACTAATATGTAGCTTAGTATTGTAGAATTTACTGTATTAGGTTGTGGAACATCATGTAATTTTCCCTAGAATTGTGAAGTGTTGCGTCAGCCACTCACAGAGGATAAAATTTCCACATACCTGTAGATCTCATACAAATGTAACCATATACTTTCCTTTATTAGGAATAATTATTTAGTAATAGGTTTACTTTTAGTGTACAACAGTTTACTGGAATTTCTTTACCCAGCTTAATCGCTGTTCCAGTAAATCATATCATAATCTAACATCATTTCCACAACCAAGCAAGTATTCTTTTATTTGTGCCGTCTACATTAACTGACTTGCACTGTGAGAATTAAACATTACCACATAAAATATAAAGAGTGTTCATCAACGTCCCCTTCCCTATTTAGCTTTAATAAATATATATAATTTATGCTCGAACCCTCACGGTGAGCTTTTGCGCATGCGCGACTTTCGGGAAGGAGGAGAGAGGACTCTCGCCATATTCGATCAACAAGCGTGACGGTGCTCCGAAGCGGTCCAACACATCTTACCATCCAGACAGCATCATAACATCCCAGGATGCTAGACTGAGGACGCAGCTTACCAGAATCACGGACACCTGTTCGGCAGGCATTTATACCTCTTAGTTTAATTTAATGAGCTCAAATATTAACTAATATAGGTAGCCATGTCGTGACGCTGCGGGCATACCAAAAATTCCCACGTGAGTGCAACTCTTTTCCCTCCAAATATTTAGATACTAACTTATATGTGTGTGAATACTAGTTTGGGGTGGAAATTATGGAATTATCATTATTGCATCATAGTGCAACACCCTTGAAGAAGCGTGTGACCGCCATACCCTCACGTGCTCCAAGTATCACTATCTCAAACTGTTTCCAGACTGGCGTACAGTGGACTGCATCTACGTCCCTCTGTCACAGCTGAGATTTAATCAGTTTTCATTTGTAGATAGTACCTTATTATCCAGAGTCCATATATATATATATATATATATATATATATATATATATATATATATATATATATATATATATATATATATCTATATCTGATACTGCCTTTTATGCATATTAATCTTTACATTGCAGTAGTATTTCTTGCATTAAATAATTTATTCATTATCTGTGTGTGCATATTATACTCATTATTATTATTATTTATTATTATTGCATAATATATGTTACCCATAGATTAATCTTATAGCATACCCCGCCAAAATGTGTCATGGGAGGCTGGAGTGGGGAGCATGTCACCGCCTCACATGGAGTGGGGAGCATGTCACCACCTCACATGGAGTGGGGAGCATGTCACCGCCTCACATGGAGTGGGGAGCATGTCACCACCTCACATGGAGTGGGGAGCATGTCACCGCCTCACATGGAGTGGGGAGCATGTCACCACCTCACATGGAGTGGGGAGCATGTCACCGCCTCACATGGAGTGGGGAGCATGTCACCGCCTCACATGGAGTGGGGAGCATGTCACCGCCTCACATGGAGTGGGGAGCATGTCACCGCCTCACATGGAGTGGGGAGCATGTCACCGCCTCACATGGAGTGGGGAGCATGTCACCGCCTCACATGGAGTGGGGAGCATGTCACCACCACACATGGAGTGGGGAGCATGTCACCACCTCACATGGAGTGGGGAGCATGTCACCACCTCACATGGAGTGGGGAGCATGTCACCACCACACATGGAGTGGGGAGCATGTCACCGCCACACATGGAGTGAGGAGCATGTCACTGCCTCACATGGAGTGTGGAGCATGTCACCACCTCACATGGAATGGGGAGCAGGTTTTTAAATAGTTGTTTTCATATATTTGGTATTTCAGTAATATTGGATTTGGTAATCTAATTATAATCAGTTGATGTGGGAAATTTCACCATCACATATACAAACCTTAATGTAACCGCCATAAAATGATGTTAATTTACATTAGTTAGTCATAGAAAAGATACAGAAAACGGGGTTCCGTACCCAAGGTCAGCTACACAATCGTCCAGCCAACGTTACGGGTAATTTAATTAAAATCTCCCGGTCTTTGGGCTGGTTACACAATACAATGAACATACTAAATTAATTTATTAGATATTTAAAGGTTACAAGATGGACATTAGTTAATACAATTGGGTTTAAAGGTTATGGATATCTTGGATCTCCTCCGCTTCCGGACAGGATCCGAGGACGCAGCAGGCATTTTCCCTCTGGATCGCCACACTGAGGCGCTGAAACAGGAAACTGGCAGCTCTTGGGTCTCTGGTGACGTCAATGAGCTTGGGGCCCAATTCTTTGAGGAATTCCAAGGCACTCTTGCCCCAGGGGTCATGCGTCTCGGACGCTATGGAAACATAAGTGTATTGACCTTCCAGTCGCCTGTATTTGACTCATTTTGCTGTTTCCCTGATTAATTATATATTAAATGGTTAGATTTAACCTCAAACCCATTCTTCCTCCCGAATCTCAATTATATAGAAATGGTTCTGGAGCAGGGAGAGAGGAAGGAGGCAGCCATGATTGTGTACTTACCTAATTGTGCTTGCGGGGGTTGAGCTTTGGCTCTTTGGTCCTGCCTCTCAACCGTCAATCAACTGGTGTATAGGTTCCCGAACCTACTGGGCTCTATCATATCTACACTTGAAACTGTGTATGGAGTCAGCCTCCACCACATCACTTCCTAATGCATTCCATTTATTAACTACTCTGACACTGAAAAAATTCTTTCTAACGTCTCTGTGACTCATTTGGGTACTAAGTTTCCACCAAGCTCCTTTAGCCTTTCCTCGTAGCTTATACCTCTCAGTTCCGGGATGAGTCTGGTGGCATACCGCTGAATCTTCTCTAACTTTGTCTTGTGTTTAACTAGGTATGGACCCCAGGCTGGAGCTGCATATTCCAGAATTAGTCTGACATAAGTGGTATACAGGGTCTTGAACGATTCCTTACACAAGTTTCTAAAGGCAGTTCTTATGTTAGCCAGTCTAGCATATACCGCTGATGATATCCTTTTGATGTGGGCCTCTGGGGACAGGTTCGGTGTGATATCAACCCCCAGATCTTTCTCTCTATTTGACTCTTGCAGGATATCACCTCCCAGACGGTACATTGTGTTCAGCCTTCTGCTCCCTTCGCCTAATTTCATATATTTCATATGTGTGTGTGTGTGATCAGAGTGAACTGAACTTGGGCAGTTGACAGGTCACGAGGTTGTTGAGCCAACATTGAGCCTACCAGTGACCAGTAACTCTGCCAGCAAGTCCCAAGAGACAACGTGACTCCCATTAGTCACTAAGTGTTGCAAGAAATACGGGAAGTGGCAGTTCGGTTTAGTTTTAGCTCAGGGGCCAGATTCACGAAGCAGTTACGCAAGCACTTACGAACGTGTACATCTTTCTTCAATCTTTGACGGCTTTGATTACATTTATTAAACAGTTTACAAACATGAAAACTTGCCATTCAACTGTTGTTATTATAAACATCCTCCAGGTGCTTCGGAGCTCATTAACTGTTTAATAAGTGGAAACAAAGCCGCCAAAGATTGAGAAAAAATGTACAGGTTCGTAAGTCCTTTCGTGAATCTGGCCCCAGATTAGTTGGCTAATTATTTCAGTGTCTAAGATAAATTGCTAGGGCATAGGAACACAACACCCAACAGGGTAAGTTGGGCACTATTAATTACCTAAATTTCATGTGTAGCACCTGTACGTATATGTCGTCATGAGACATACTTAAGCTGATCGCACCGGGGCCATCCAGACGCCAGTAATCACTGGGGTTCAGACGTGTCTAGAGATGCTGTTGTGGGATGACCACCTCTCACACTACAAACAGCTGAGGATATATAAATCCTTAACTACAATAGTAGTAGTAGTATAGTCTAACATCTTACCTAAATCTTCCGTTTAATTACAGTAACATTAAAATATGAGCCCGCACCATAATGTGTGAAGAGAAGTTTATTGGTGACAAATTATATAATACAAGTTGACCAGACCACATACTAGAAAGTGAAGGGACGACAACGTTTCGGTCCGTCCTGGACTATTCACAAGTCTTTTGTGTGATTGTATAAAATACAATCTGCTTAAATGTAATCAATAGTTAAATACAGTTTCTTGAAATAATAATTAAATCAATCACTGGTAGATTTCCCCACAGTTGAAAGTTCACCTCAAAATTGTTTACGGCTTGTCAAGTGAACTCACTAATTGTTTGTGCAACATTCAAATTCCGGTTGGAGGCCACAGTACTGCATCACCCCTTAACCTGCATATATTTGAATCACTCATTGCTCAGCCCCATGCAACGCACAAATAACAATTTAATAATTCTTTGTATTGGGGACAGAAAGCATGTGGATGTATGTATTTACTTTGCATCAAAGTCTTCCCAAGGTCGAACAACTAACTCTTCCCTGGATGCAACCCCCACTACATGCAGTTACCTAACTCCCGGGCACCTCTTGTAGGCGAACAGATGCAATAGGTGAAAGGAGCCGTTGCCAACCGTTTCTATCCTGTCCGGAAATCGAAAGTGGGATCCGCGATCATGAGTCAATAACGAAGCCAAATGCAACACGGAGGACAAACGACCAATCACCTCTGTGTAAACACCACTGACGAAGCATTACACAGACCTTGGGCCTCTAATAATGAACAAAGAACTGTTCACTACGTGTCCAAAAGTGTGCCATAGAGCGCTCCGGGGTTGGCAAAGATTACCTCAACACAACGAGAGGATGACCAGGAAATGTATTCAATGTTGATATCAAATGTTCCAAAAGGATAACATTGTTAATAGCATAATGAGGGAATGATTAGGGCGGCCGAGGTATGAGTTAACGACCAGCCTCTGGGCCACACGTCAGCCTCTGGGCCACACGTCAGCCTCTGGGCCACACGTCAGCCTCTGGGCCACACGTCAGCCTCTGGGCCACACGTTAGCCTCTGGGCCACACGTCAGCCTCTGGCCACACGTCAGCCTCTGGGCCACACGTCAGCCTCTGGCCACACGTCAGCCTCTGGGCCACACGTCAGCCTCTGGGCCACACGTCAGCCTCTGGCCACACGTCAGCCTCTGGCCACACGTCAGCCCCTGGCTACACGTCAGCCTCTGGCCACACGTCAGCCCCTGGCCACACGTCAGCCTCTGGCCCTCACGTCAGCCTCTGGCCACACGTCAGCCCCTGGATACACGTCAGCCTCTGGCCACACGTCAGCCCCTGGCCACACGTCAGCCTCTGGGCCACACGTCAGCCCCTGGCCACACGTCAGCCCCTAGCCACACGTCAGCCTCTGGGCCACACGTCAGCCCCTGGCCACACGTCAGCCTCTGGGCCACACGTCAGCCTCTGGGCCACACGTCAGCCTCTGGCCACACGTCAGCCTCTAGGCCACACGTCAGCCCCTGGCCACACGTCAGCCCCTGGCCACACGTCAGCCTCTGGCAGCACGTCAGCCTCTGGGCCACACGTCAGCCCCTGGCCACACGCCAGCTCCTGGGCCACTCGTCAGACCCTGGCCACACGTCAGCCCCTGGCCACACGTCAGCCCCTGGGCCACACATCAGTCCCCTGGGCCACACGTCAGCCCCTGGGCCACACGTCAGCTCCTGGCCACACGTCAGCCCCTGGCCACACGTCAGCCCCTGGGCCACACGTCAGTCCCCTGGGCCACACGTCAGCCCCTGGCCACACGTCAGCCCCTGGGCCACACGTCAGTCCCCTGGGCCACACGTCAGCCCCTGGCCACACGTCAGCCCCTGGCCACACGTCAGCCCCTGGCAACACGTCAGCCCCCTGGCCACACGTCAACTCCTGGCCACACGTCAGCTCCTGGCCACACGTCAACCCATGGCCACACGTCAGCTCCTGGCCACACGTCTGCCCCCTGGCCACACGTCAGCTCCTGGCCACACGTCAGCCTCTGGGCCACACGTCAGCCTCTGGCCACACGTCAACCTCTGGCCACGCGTCAGCCTCTGGCCACACGTCAGCTCCTGGCCACACGTCAGCCTCTGGGCCACACGTCAGCCTCTGGCCACACGTCAGCCTCTGGGTCACACGTCAGTCTCTGGCCACAAATCAGCCTCTGGGCCACACGTCAGCCCCTGGCCACACGTCAGCTCCTGGGCCACACGTCAGCCCCTGGCCACACGTCAGCCCCTAACCACACGTCAGCCCCTGGCCACACGTCAGCCTCTGGGCCACACGTCAGCCTCTGGCCACACGTCAGCCCCTGTCCACACGTCAGCCTCTGGGCCACACGTCAGCCTCTGGCCACACGTCAGCCTCTGGGCCACACGTCAGCCCCTGGCCACACGTCAGCTCCTGGGCCACACGTCAGCCCCTGGCCACACGTCAGCCCCCTGGCCACACGTCAGCTCCTGGCCACACGTCAGCCTCTGGGCCACACGTCAGCCCCTGGCCACACGTCAGCCTCTGGGCCACACGTCAGCCTCGGGCCACACGTCAGCCTCTGGGCCACACGTCAGCCCCTGGCCACACGTTAGCTCCTGGGCCACACGTCAGCCCCTGGCCACACGTCAGCCCCTGGCCACACGTCAGCCTCTGGGCCACACGTCAGCCTCTGGCCACACGTCAGCCTCTGGGCCACACGTCAGCCTCTGGGCCACACGTCAGCCTCTGGGCCACACGTCAGCCTCTGGCCACAAATCAGCCTCTGGGCCACACGTCAGCTCCTGGGCCACACGTCAGCTCCTGGGCCACACGTCAGCCCCTGGCCACACGTCAGCCCCTGGCCACACGTCGGCCCCTGGCCACACGTCAGCCTCTGGGCCACACGTCAGCCTCTGGCCACACGTCAGCCCCTGGCCACACGTCAGCCTCTGGGCCACACGTCAGCCTCTGGGCCACACGTCAGCCCCTGGCCACACGTCAGCTCCTGGGCCACACGTCAGCCCCTGGCCACACGTCAGCCCCCTGGCCACACGTCAGCTCCTGGCCACACGTCAGCCTCTGGGCCACACGTCAGCCTCTGGCCACACGTCAGCCTCTGGCCACACGTCAGCCCCTGGCCACACGTCAGCCTCTGGGCCACACGTCAGCCTCTGGCCACACGTCAGCCTCTGGCCACACGTTAGCCTCTGGGCCACACGTCAGCCTCTGGGCCACACGTCAGCCCCTGGCCACACGTCAGCTCCTGGGCCACACGTCAGCCCCTGGCCACACGTCAGCCCCAGGCCACACGTCAGCCTCTGGGCCACACGTCAGCCTCTGGCCACACGTCAGCCTCTGGCCACACGTCAGCCTCTGGCCACACGTTAGCCTCTGGGCCACACGTCAGCCTCTGGGCCACACGTCAGCCCCTGGCCACACGTCAGCTCCTGGGCCACACGTCAGCCCCTGGCCACACGTCAGCCCCAGGCCACACGTCAGCCTCTGGGCCACACGTCAGCCTCTGGCCACACGTCAGCCTCTGGGCCACACGTCAGCCCCTGGCCACACGTCAGCTCCTGGGCCACACGTCAGCCCCTGGCTACACGTCAGCCCCTGGCCACACGTCAGCCTCTGGGCCACACGTCAGCCTCTGGGCCACACGTCAGCCCCTGGGCCACACGTCAGCTCCTGGGCCACACGTCAGCCCCTGGCCACACGTCAGCTCCTGGGGCACACGTCAGCTCCTGGGCCACACGTCAGCTCCTGGCCACACGTCAGCCTCTGGCTACACGTGAGCCCCTGGCCACACGTCAGCTCCTGGTCACACGTCAGCCCCTGGGCCACACGTCAGCCCGCTGCCCACACGTCAGCCCCTGGGCCACACGTCAGCCCTCTGGCCACACGTCAGCCCCTGGTCACACGTCAGCCCCCTGGCCACACGTCAGCCCCTGGGCCACACGTCAGCCCCTGACCACACGTCAGCCCCTGGCCACACGTCAGCCCCTGGCCACACGTCAGCCCCTGGCCACACGTCAGCCCCTGGCCACAAAGCCCCTGGCCACACGTCAGCTCCTGGCTACACGTCAGCCCCTGGGCCACACGTCAGCCCCTGCGCCACACGTCAGCCCCTGGCCACACGTCAGCCCCTGGGCCACACGTAAGTCCCCTGTGCCACACGTCAGCCCCTGGCCACACGTCAGCCTCTGGGCCACACGTCAGTTCCCTGGGCCACACGTCAGCCCCTGGCCACACGTCAGCCCCTGGGCCACACGTCAGTCCCCTGGGCCACACGTCAGCCCCTGGCTACACGTCAGCCCCTGGCCACACGTCAGCCCCCTGGCCACACGTCAGCTCCTGGCCACACGTCAGCCTCTGGGCCACACGTCAGCCTCTGGCCACACGTCAGCCTCTGGCCACACGTCATCCCCTGGCCACACGTCAGCCTCTGGGCCACACGTCAGCCTCTGGCCACACGTCAGCCTCTGGCCACACGTTAGCCTCTGGGCCACACGTCAGCCTCTGGGCCACACGTCAGCCCCTGGCCACACGTCAGCTCCTGGGCCACACGTCAGCCCCTGGCCACACGTCAGCCCCAGGCCACACGTCAGCCTCTGGGCCACACGTCAGCCTCTGGCCACACGTCAGCCTCTGGCCACACGTCAGCCTCTGGCCACACGTTAGCCTCTGGGCCACACGTCAGCCTCTGGGCCACACGTCAGCCCCTGGCCACACGTCAGCTCCTGGGCCACACGTCAGCCCCTGGCCACACGTCAGCCCCAGGCCACACGTCAGCCTCTGGGCCACACGTCAGCCTCTGGCCACACGTCAGCCTCTGGGCCACACGTCAGCCCCTGGCCACACGTCAGCTCCTGGGCCACACGTCAGCCCCTGGCTACACGTCAGCCCCTGGCCACACGTCAGCCTCTGGGCCACACGTCAGCCTCTGGGCCACATGTCAGCCCCTGGGCCACACGTCAGCTCCTGGGCCACACGTCAGCCCCTGGCCACACGTCAGCTCCTGGGGCACACGTCAGCTCCTGGCCACACGTCAGCCTCTGGCTACACGTGAGCCCCTGGCCACACGTCAGCTCCTGGTCACACGTCAGCCCCTGGGCCACACGTCAGCCCGCTGCCCACACGTCAGCCCCTGGGCCACACGTCAGCCCTCTGGCCACACGTCAGCCCCTGGCCACACGTCAGCCCCCTGGCCACACGTCAGCCCCTGGGCCACACGTCAGCCCCTGACCACACGTCAGCCCCTGGCCACACGTCAGCCCCTGGCCACACGTCAGCCCCTGGCCACACGTCAGCCCCAGGCCACAAAGCCCCTGGCCACACGTCAGCTCCTGGCTACACGTCAGCCCCTGGGCCACACGTCAGCCCCTGCGCCACACGTCAGCCCCTGGCCACACGTCAGCCCCTGGACCACACGTAAGTCCCCTGTGCCACACGTCAGCCCCTGGCCACACGTCAGCCTCTGGGCCACACGTCAGTTCCCTGGGCCACACGTCAGCCCCTGGCCACACGTCAGCCCCTGGGCCACACGTCAGCCCCTGGCCACACGTCAGCCTCTGGGCCACACGTCAGCCTCTGGCCACACGTCAGCCCCTGGCCACACGTCAGCCTCTGGGCCACACGTCAGCCTCTGGCCCACACGTCAGCCCCTGGCCACACGTCAGCTCCTAGGCCACACGTCAGCCCCTGGCCACACGTCAGCCCCCTGGCCACACGTCAGCCTCTGGGCCACACGTCAGCCTCTGGGCCACACGTCAGCCCCTGGGCCACACGTCAGCTCTTGGGCCACACGTCAGCTCTTGGGCCACACGTCAGCCCCTGGCCACACGTCAGCTCCTGGGGCACACGTCAGCTCCTGGGCCACACGTCAGCTCCTGGCCACACGTCAGCCTCTGGCCACACGTGAGCCCCTGGCCACACGTCAGCTCCTGGTCACACGTCAGCCCCTGGGCCACACGTCAGCCCCCTGGCCACACGTCAGCCCCTGGGCCACACGTCAGCCCTCTGGCCACACGTCAGCCCCTGGCCACACGTCAGCCCCCTGGCCACACGTCAGCCCCTGGGCCACACGTCAGCCCCTGGCCACACGTCAGCCCCTGGCCACACGTCAGCCCTTGGCCATACGTCAGCCCCTGGCCACACAGCCCCTGGCCACACGTCAGCTCCTGGCTACACGTCAGCCCCTGGGCCACACGTCAGCACCTGGGCCACACGTCAGCCCCTGGCCCCACGTCAGCCCCTGGGCCACACGTCAGTCCCCTGTGCCACACGTCAGCCCCTGGCCACACGTCAGCCTCTGGGCTACACGTCAGTTCCCTGGGCCACACGTCAGCCCCTGGCCACACGTCAGCCCCTGGGCCACACGTCAGTTCCCTGGGCCACACGTCAGCCCCTGGCCACACGTCAGCCCCCTGGCCACACGTCAGCTCCTGGCCACACGTCAGCCCCTGGCCACACGTCAGCCCCCTGGCCACACGTCAGCTCTTGGCCACACGTCAGCTCTTGGCCACACGTCAGCTCCTGGCCACACGTCAGCCCCTGGCCACACGTCAGCCCCCTGGCCACACGTCAGCTCTTGGCCACACGTCAGCTCTTGGCCACACGTCAGCTCCTGGCCACACGTCAGCTCCTGGCTACACGTCAGCTCCTGGCCACACATCAGCTCCTGGCTACACGTCAGCTCCTGGCTACACGTCAGCCTCTGGGCCACACGTCAGCCTCTGGCCACACGTCAGCCTCTGGGCCACACGTCAGCCTCTGGGCCACACGTCAACCTCTGGCCACACGTCAGCCCCTGGCCACACGTCAGCCTCTGGGCCACACGTCAGCCTCTGGCCACACGTCAGCCTCTGGGCCACACGTCAGCCCCTGGCCACACGTCAGCTCCTGGGCCACACGTCAGCCCCTGGCCACACGTCAGCTCCTGGCTACACGTCAGCCCCTGGCCACACGTCAGCCCCTGGCCAACCGCCTCACCTGCTTTGAACAGACGATTTTCTTTTGTCCCTCCATGTCTTGTATTGTGCTTCAGATGCCACCAGGAATCTTGCTCTCTCTCAGAGAGAGAGAGAGAGAGCAAGAGAGAGCAAGAGAGAGAGAGAGAGAGAGAGAGAGAGAGAGAGAGAGAGAGAGAGAGAGAGAGAGAGAGAGAGAGAGCAAGAAAGAGAGAGCGAGAGCTCTCTCTCTCTCTCTCTTTATCTTCAGCCCCTGCACACAAATAACTGACGTTTCCTTGCCACTTGCTAGAGTAGCATGAAGCGGTTGATGGCTGAGCGCCTTGTGTTGTGGCGGCCATGATCTGGCTCACCACGAAGTGGGATCAGCTTTTTTTATCTGTCTCACACAGGGTGAATGCTAAAGATGACTTGGCAGGAGGGAGAATGTGTCTATAGAGGAAGGTGATAGAAAGGAAAGTAGACGATGATGATGGGAGAAGGACAGAGGACGATAAGGGGGGTGGGGAAGGGGGGAATAAAGATGAGCATGGGTAGGGGAATAAGCAGAAAGAGAGAGAGAGAGAGATCAGGGAGACGTGAACATTTTGGGGAGAGTAAGAGAGAGAGAGAGAGAGAGAGCAGGCGTTTACTCCTACCTGGTACTCTTACCTGTCATAGTCACACTTCGCCCAGAGGGGGGGGGGGGGTAGGGGTTGTAGTCCTGTGCGTGTCAGAGGGGAGGAGGAGGGGGGGGGGTGAACCCATCCGGGCCACTTTGGCAACCAATATTGTACCCATCAATACACTTTGTCACTGCGATAAGGTAATATGGAAGGTGTGGAATTACACCACAACTTGCCATACACAAACTCACTTATATACTCACCGCCTTGTATACACACATTCACTTCTATACACCGCCTTGTATACACACATTCACTTCTATACACCGCCTTGTATACACACATTCACTTCTATACACCGCCTTGTATACACACATTCACTTCTATACACCGCCTTGTATACACATATTCACTTCTATACACCGCCTTGTATACACACATTCACTTCTATACACCCCCCGTGTATACACACATTCACTTCTATACACCCCCCGTGTATACACACCCCTTCTATATCACGATGAGCTGGATCATGAGTTTTAAAACCGTAGCTTTAACCTTCATTCACGTGACCCACAGAAATGTTCTAGAGCTGTTGGGGAACAAAAAATAACAGCAGAATATTCATAGATAATACAGCTGTAGCAGCATGTTTATACATCATACAGCTGTAGCAGCATGTTTATACATCATACAGCTGCAGCAGCATGTTTATATATCATACAGCTGTAGCAGCATGTTTATACATCATACAGCTGTAGCAGCATGTTTATACATTACACAGCTGTAGCAGCATGTTTATACATCATACAGCTGTAGCAGCATGTTTATACATTACACAGCTGTAGCAGCATGTTTATACATCATACAGCTGTAGCAGCATGTTTATACATCATACAGCTGTAGCAGCATGTTTATACATCATACAGCTGTTGCAGCATGTTTATACATCATACAGCTGTAGCAGCATGTTTATACATCATACAGCTGTTGCAGCATGTTTATATATCATACAGCTGTAGCAGCATGTTTATACATCATACAGCTGTAGCAGCATGTTTATACATCATACAGCTGTAGCAACTTGTACCTAAAGCCGTTCATTGGTTTCTCATTGTTAATCTTGGATTACAACATAAAATAAAGTTACAATGTTAGATTTATTAAACGGTGGGTCTGTGGTCTCTTGATTACAAACACTTGAAGGAAACAAAGTTTCCTCCAAATGATCATGTGATGCCTTAAACTTACCTGTCTCTGCTTTAAACTTACAGTTAAGTTTAAAGCAGAGACAGGTAAGTTTAAAGCAGAGACAGGTAAGTTTAAAGCAGAGACAGGCAAGTTTAATGCAAAGACAGGTAAGTTTAAAGCAGAGACAAGTAAGTTTAAAGCAGAGACAGATAACTTTAAAGCAGACAGGTATCTGCTTTAAACTTACCTGTCTCTGCTTTAAACCTTACCTGTATCTTCTTTTAACTTACCTAATGCTGGAGTTATAGAATGCGTCAGCTGGACAATAACGTAAGAATAACTGGTATTCATACATGGGTTAACTTTACACGCGTACCGAAAAGTTACATTGAAAGTAGACCCCACGCACGTTACGCCCGGGGGCGCTGCCCCCTCCATTAGTCAACGTAAGAGCAACACACGCTGTAATCTCAGAAAGTTCTTCACCAATTGCTTTGAAATTTTGACACAACGTTTGGGAGGCCTCGTAGCCTGGTGGATAGCGCGCAGGATTCGTAATTCTGTGGCGCGGGTTCGATTCCCGCACGAGGCAGAAACAAATGGGCAAAGTTTCTTTCACCCTGAATGCCCCTGTTACCTAGCAGTAAATAGGTACCTGGGAGTTAGTCAGCTGTCACGGGCTGCTTCCTGCGGGTGGAGGCCTGGTCGAGGACCGGGCCGCGGGGACACTAAAGCCCCGAAATCATCTCAAGATAACCTCAAGATAACGTTCCATTCAACTACGCGCATGTTTTTATATATTTACTATATAAATGCCACACCTGTGACAAGTAAAAAATATACTTAAAAAAAACAGCGCCATCTATTGCACATAATAGCAACATGCGCTATACTAAATATGTTACAATTCCATTTCAATGTTTCTGATTGCATTGATAAATGGAATTTTCATAGATTTTGATATATTTTCATTTTGATTTAATTATTTTGTGTGAATTGCATTGGAATTGAGCTGTGTTGTTTAGCATACCGTTCATTTTGCGAATATAGTTTATTTTTTTTATTTTTTTTCAAATTTTCATTTCATTTTTTAACTGTTTTTCTTATATTTCAGTGACGGGAACATCAGATCACTTGATGTTCCCAATTTTCTGATGGGAACATCAGACCATTTGGGAAGGCATCGGAAGTGGGAGTGGGGAATGGTGGGGAGGACGAGGGGACGGGGGAGTGGGGAATGGTGGGGAGGACGAGGGGACGGGGGAAGGGGGAATGGTGGGGAGGACGAGGGGACGGGAAAGTTGTTGTGGCTCAGCAACGTCTATAAGCATTGTTCCGAGATTATAATTTAACTATCCAAATTACCAATTAACTAATAGAAGTGTCGCTACACCTGAACGATATTCTGACAAACACGTCTCTCTCCTGAGTACATATTGTCGAATAATTGATTCAGTCTTCATTGAATTGAATTTACAACGAGACAAACAAAATATCTTGAAGAACCCACTTACAAACATCCAGTTTAAAAGGTTATCAAGATCTTCCCTTACTACTAGGAAGCAGGTCACCACACAGCACCTTCACCACGCCTCAGTTACCTGCAAGTGGGGGGGGGGGGGGCAGGTCCGCTTCAACTGCATAATACGTGGTACAGGTACCTGCAGTGTACAGGTACACTAGAGGTACAGTGGGCCTCCAGGTGGGTTTTACCTGGATGGGGTTCTGGGAGTTCTACTCCCCAAGCCCAGCCCGAGGACAGGCTTGACTTGTGAGAGCTTGGTCCACCAGGCTGTTGCTTGGAGCGGCCTGCAGGCACCTCACCTCCATCACTGCTAACGAGGTTATCTGCTAGTTCCACAGTAGCTCTTGACGACTGTTGCTTACTTACACCGTTGAGGTAATTCCTCTTTTCTGAATACAAGATATCCAATCCACTTGTCAGGACAAAGTTCATAACGATGGATTTTCAGAGCGAACTGTGATTACCGCAGATGTACCGTCATTAGCTGGTCACCTCTAACCACACAATAGTGTACTGCCACAACAGTGTGCGGAGGTGCAGTGTGGATAGTGTGGAGGTGCAGTGTGGGTAGTGTGGAGGTGCAGTGTGGATAGTGTAGAGGTGCAGTGTGGATAGTGTAGAGGTGCAGTGTGGATAGTGTAGAGGTGCAGTGTGGATAGTGTGGAGGTACAGTGTGGATAGTGTGGAGGTGCAGTGTGGATAGTGTAGAGGTGCAGTGTGGATAGTGTAGAGGTGCAGTGTGGATAGTGTAGAGGTGCAGTGTGGATAGTGTAGAGGTGCAGTGTGGATAGTGTAGAGGTGCAGTGTGGATAGTGTGGAGGTACAGTGTGGATAGTGTGGAGGTACAGTGTGGATAGTGTGGAGGTGCTAAACACAAGGTGAGCACAACACAGGTATTACAACCCTCAGTCATAATCTGGCCTTATAATATCACTAGCCTCGCCCAAGGAATATTTACTTCAAGTTACGATGTATAAAGTTGTATAATAACCTTCACTTTTAAAAAATATTGAATTTTGTGGGTGACAGACTAGTCTTAATACTCTGAATTTTATATTTTGGAGAGCAGGCTGTTACTGCAGGGCTCAGGCATGTTAGCTGCTGGTGCTGGGCTCAGGCATGTTAGCTGCTGGTGCTGGGCTCAGGCATGTTACCTGCTGGTGCTGGGCTCAGGCATGTTAGCTGCTGGTACTGGGCTCAGGCATGTTAGCTGTTGGTGCTGGGCTCAGGCATGTTAGCTGCTGGTGCTGGGCTCAGGCATGTTAGCTGTTGGTGCTGGGCTCAGGCATGTTAGCTGTTGGTGCTGGGCTCAGGCATGTTAGCTGTTGGTGCTGGGCTCAGGCATGTTAGCTGTTGGTGCTGGGCTCAGGCATGGTAGCTGTTGGTGCTGGGCTCAGGCATGTTAGCTGTTGGTGCTGGGCTCAGGCATGGTAGCTGTTGGTGCTGGGCTCAGGCATGTTAGCTGCTGGTGCTGGGCTCAGGCATGGTAGCTGTTGGTGCTGGGCTCAGGCATGTTAGCTGCTGGTGCTGGGCTCAGTGATGTTAGCTGCTGGTGCTGGGCTCAGGCATGTTAGCTGCTGGTGCTGGGCTCAGGCATGTTAGCTGTTGGTGCTGGGCTCAGGCATGTTAGCTGTTGGTGCTGGGCTCAGGCATGTTAGCTGTTGGTGCTGGGCTCAGGCATGGTAGCTGTTGGTGCTGGGCTCAGGCATGGTAGCTGTTGGTGCTGGGCTCAGGCATGTTAGCTGCTGGTGCTGGGCTCAGGCATGGTAGCTGTTGGTGCTGGGCTCAGGCATGTTAGCTGTTGGTGCTGGGCTCAGGCATGGTAGCTGTTGGTGCTGGGCTCAGGCATGGTAGCTGTTGGTGCTGGGCTCAGGCATGTTAGCTGCTGGTGCTGGGCTCAGGCATGGTAGCTGTTGGTGCTGGGCTCAGGCATGTTAGCTGTTGGTGCTGGGCTCAGGCATGTTAGCTGTTGGTGCTGGGCTCAGGCATGTTAGCTGCTGGTGCTGGGCTCAGTGATGTTAGCTGCTGGTGCTGGGCTCAGTGATGTTAGCTGTTGGTGCTGGGCTCAGTGATGTTAGCTGTTGGTGCTGGGCTCAGTGATGTTAGCTGTTGGTGATGGGCTCAGTGATGTTAGCTGCTGGTGCTGGGCTCAGTGATGTTAGCTGCTGGTGCTGGGCTCAGGCATGTTAGCTGCTGGTGCTGGGTTCAGTGATGTTAGCTGTTGGTGCTGGGCTCAGTGATGTTAGCTACTGGTGCTGGGCTCAGTGATGTTAGCTACTGGTGCTGGGCTCAGGCATGTTAGCTGCTGGTGCTGGGCTCAGTGATGTTAGCTGCTGGTGCTGGGCTCAGGCATGTTAGCTGTTAGTGCTGGGCTCAGGCATGTTAGCTGTTGGTGCTGGGCTCAGGCATGTTAGCTGTTAGTGCTGGGCTCAGGCATGTTAGCTGTTGGTGCTGGGCTCAGGCATGTTAGCTGTTGGTGCTGGGCTCAGTGATGTTAGCTGTTGGTGCTGGGCTCAGGCATGTTAGCTGTTGGTGCTGGGCTCAGGCATGTTAGCTGTTGGTGCTGGGCTCAGGCATGTTAGCTGCTGGTGCTGGGCTCAGCCATGGTAGCTGTTGGTGCTGGGCTCAGTGATGTTAGCTGTTGGTGCTGGGCTCAGGCATGTTAGCTGTTGGGGCTGGGCTCAGGCATGTTAGCTGCTGGTGCTGGGCTCAGTGATGTTAGCTGTTGGTGCTGGGCTCAGTGATGTTAGCTGTTGGTGCTGGGCTCAGCCATGGTAGCTGTTGGTGCTGGGCTCAGTGATGTTAGCTGTTGGTGCTGGGCTCAGGCATGTTAGCTGTTGGTGCTGGGCTCAGGCATGTTAGCTGTTGGTGCTGGGCTCAGTGATGTTAGCTGCTGGTGCTGGGCTCAGGCATGGTAGCTGTTGGTGCTGGGCTCAGGCATGGTAGCTGTTGGTGCTGGGCTCAGTGATGTTAGCTGCTGGTGCTGGGCTCAAGCATGGTAGCTGTTGGTGCTGGGCTCAGACATGGTAGCTGTTGGTGCTGGGCTCAGTGATGTTAGCTGCTGGTGCTGGGCTCAGTGATGTTTGGAAACTGGCGATGGGGTCCAAGATATGAAATGAAATGACTATTGGCCTTTGCCTGCAGCAGGTCACCCAACCACGGGATGTCTTGTGATCACGTGATTCTCAAGACGTCGCCAGGAGGCCGAGGATTGGTTTAGGCATGTCAGTCGTGTCCGAGAATTCAAAGGCGGCGGCGGTTGCTGCGCTGGAAAGCTCCAATTCTGACTTCTACAAATCAAATTTTTGAAGTCTGATCCACGGTTAGGGGCTCACCAAGAGCAGAAGACCTTAGTGGAAGCGACTGACAAAATTTTATTGCCAGGAATTCTGGATTTCAGTCGTGTTGAGGGGGCCAAGTCGATACTTGCGCGGATTCCTGGCACTGCATTCTGGAAGGTTGAAGCAATCTGTGTTCTCCAAGTCAACGTTGGCTTCAGAGAGACAGTTGATGTGTAACGACGCCCCAGAGGAAATGGTCTGAGGGAGATCTGGAACTGTCATCGATATATTGTCACTGGTGGCGAAGATTTGAATCCAGATAGGAAGTGATGAAGAGGTCATAGTGTGACCTTTTTTCCTATTTCACACAGTGACCATTTTGGCGGGAGAGTGAAGGAGAGCCACGAAGAGGTGCATAATTTAACAGTTTCAATTTCCTGGTTGCCAAGAAGATTATTGGGGAGGCAGCCTATCGACGGACGGTGTGCAAGTGGAGGACTTGGGTGTCAGGACCTAACTTTATTATCCATGTCGTAGCTCAGTCGATTAAGGCAGCGTCTGGGATGCTCTCGGACGTAGGTTCGAATCCTCGTCACGGCCCTTGTGGATTTGTTCACCTAACTCCAGGTTACCGTGAGTACAGCCAAGGTCCAATAACAGGCTGGCATTGAGACATTTTTGAGCTGCACATTGATCATTTATTTTGTCCAAGACACATTGAAGTGTGAGTATTGGTGATATATTTTTACATATTTGTTGAAACTATTAATTGTATTGTTATATGGTATTGACTTACTAGTCAATATGCTAGTACTTAGACTTACTAGTACTATGCTAGGGCTGTTCGACAACTAGTGATAAGCTAAGAGTTCCTTGAGATGCTATGTGGTTACTTTAAGTTGCTTGTGATCCAGTGAACTATTGATATTTTTTTCTTAAGGAGGGAGGGAATTGTCAGGGGGAAACCGCCAAGCCATTACGACTATCTAGCACTGAGAAGGGGTCGTGATACGGATTTGGGATGGGACGGGTGGAAGGAATGGTGCCCAACCACTAGGACGGTCGGGGATTGAACGCCGACCTGCACGAAGCGAGATTCGCTCTACTGTCGAGTCCAAGCGGTTTGTGAAGAGTGATAAGCTATTAATAACAAAGTTATTATGATTGATAATTGTGATTTGAGTGCATGGGCAGTGTTTACTGTGTTTTGTTAGACGGCCCATTTATGTACCTGATACATTACAAAACAGTTGCGTGTTGTGATGATGTGGACACATACTGGAGTCCCTTTGTGTTGACACAAAGAGACTCTAGTAATAGTTGTGTGTTGTGATGATGTGGACACATACTGGAGTCCCTTTGTGTTGACACAAAGAGACTCTAGTAACAGTTGCGTGTTGTGATGATGTGGACACATACTGGAGTCCCTTTGTGTTGACACAAAGAGACTCTAGTAATACATGTATCCGTAAAGTGTAGAGATGCTCGACACATACTGCGCTGAGCACAGGTTTCCTGGAATGTGTTGAGGTGCAGCACATATTGAGCAAGGCACACTGGTCTAATTGAAATTGTGGAGACACTCGACACAAGAGAAGTAAAGCAAAGCAAAGCTCTCCCTTAAAGTGCTGAGGGGCTCAACACACTGAACAGAGCTCAGGTCCCTTAAAGTGCTGAGGGGCTCAACACACTGAACAGAGCTCAGGTTTGCAATAGGGAACGTGTCTATTAAGACTTGACACGAGTACATTGTTGTTTGTCGCATATTCGACGAAGCGTTATGCACAACTAAGTCAGAGTGGCAGGTGTTTGTCTGATACTCAACAGTATCAATAGGTACTCTGCCCTCTGTTTACACTGTTGATGTCTCACTTTATACTTCTCACTCCCTCTGTTTACACTGCTGATGTCTCACTTTATACTTCTCACTCCCTCTGTTTACACTGTTGATGTCTCACTTTATACTTCTCACTCCCTCTGTTTACACTGTTGATGTCTCACTTTATACTTCTCACTCCCTCTGTTTACACTGTTGATGTCTCACTTTATACTTCTCACTCCCTCTGTTTACACTGTTGATGTCTCACTTTATACTTCTCACTCCCTGTGTTTATACTGTTGATGTCTCACTTTATACTTCTCACTCCCTCTGTTTACACTGTTGATATCACTTTATACTTCTCACTCCCTCTGTTTACACTGTTGATGTCTCACTTTATACTTCTCACTCCCTCTGTTTACACTGTTGATGTCTCACTTTATACTTCTCACTCCCTCTGTTTACACTGTTGATGTCTCACTTTATACTTCTCACTCCCTCTGTTTACACTGTTGATATCACTTTATACTTCTCACTCCCTCTGTTTACACTGTTGATGTCTCACTTTATACTTCTCACTCCCTCTGTTTACACTGTTGATGTCTCACTTTATACTTCTCACTTCCTCTGTTTACACTGTTGATGTCTCACTTTATACTTCTCACTTCCTCTGTTTACACTGTTGATGTCTCACTTTATACTTCTCACTCCCTTTGTTTACACTGTTGATGTCTCACTT
Organism: Procambarus clarkii; assembly: GCF_040958095.1. Lineage (NCBI taxonomy): Eukaryota > Metazoa > Arthropoda > Malacostraca > Decapoda > Cambaridae > Procambarus > Procambarus clarkii. The sequence goes on along the minus strand of NC_091169.1, from coordinate 47,758,909 downwards.
TATACTCACTATCACTGCCCTAATTACAAGAGATGACTGGAGCACCAGCTGGGATACTTGGTCATCAATTGTACCTGCACAAGACATACTAACTCCCACAATTGTATAGCTAAATGTTTGGTGCGATCATACCTACGTCCTCTATACTCGGCATTACTTGTGCTACGTCGTTAAATGCTGAGTATAACAGGGGCTGAGTTAGGACTATCCTTCAGTCACCAAGTCGCAGCCTCACTTGTCTAAGTGGTGGAAAGTGAATCAAACTGTGATATGCCATACTGGCAGGCCATGAATGTGAGGTAATTTTTGTACGGTAATTGTCATATCAAAGGGTAGCATTTTCACAGCCCCCTTTGATTCTTTGCCGTAATCCGTCTGACGTCAACAGGGGAGAACTGGCCTGGTCCACAGCGTCCTTGCTCTCCATAGTCAGGTCAGGTCAACTCGGGTCCTGACCTTCTTCGACCTCTACTCTGTCCCACCATTCAAAATGGCGGCGTCTCTGGTGAATTATTAAATAGCTTCCAAAATGTTTCTTAACCTCGTACTTTAGTCTGATATCGTACGTTGGCCTTACGATATCTCTCCACTTGGTGATAGCTACTATTCAGGGCGTCGCAGCTTGACTTAGGTTTGACCTGAATTTAGACGCTTGCTGCTCTCTTCACGCACTCCCGTTGCAGCGTGTTGCAGCGTGTGCACGCTCATCACCTCCATCTAGGCCTCTGAGGGGTGAAGTCCTCCCAGTTGACACTCAGTACATGCTGCTCAGCAGACTCCAGGTCTCCCTGGGTATGTGGCGTTGCTCAACACATGCTCAGCCACACCCTGACCACTGTAATATGGTCACATTCAATCGTACATCACATTCATAAAGCTCTACCGTGCAGAGCTGAAATATATATATATATATATATATATATATATATATATATATATATATATATATATATATATATATATATATATATATATATATATATATATAAATCCATCAAAGTGTGAAATCATCCCATCTAGCTAACCAATCATAGATGGAATAAGACCCGTGTTGCCAGGAGCCCCAGTGGTCATTCCCACCAAGTGTGCTGCTAGGGGCACCTCTGGGCTCAGGCGCCATTGAGGTAATCCTTGACAAAAAAGCTCAACGACTTGAGGAGGATGGAGGGAAGAATAGGGGCTTTGGATGCCCACGATGTTTTGTACCCTCTCACAAGGTGCCTGGCTTTGCCCAGACTGACCTATTTCCTCAGGTGTGCTCCCTCCTTCGACAGTCCAAAATTAACAGAATATGACGTATTCCTAAAATCAATAACCACGAAAGTGTTAAGACTCCTCCAGCAAGATGGCCAGTGGGACCAAGCAACACCAAGTTAGACTCGGGGGTATAGGTATTCGTGTGGGAACCGACCTGTGAGATTTATATTTATTTAATTTATATGAATTTATATTTACGTTAATTTATATACTTCGATAGCAATTTGTATAATGATAAGTGGACTGTATTTCTGCAATAATCTCTTAATCTCACAAATCGATCCTCTACACATTAGGGGGGTTTATATTTATATGTATGCAGCCAATCAAACTACAGTAACTACATACATTGAAGAGGTTCCTTATCTTATAGTACAGCAGGTTAGTCCACCAGGTATAACTAGGGTGTAGACACCAAATTATCCTCTTTGAGGTAGCTTCCATATCACCCAGTAACTGGTGCACAAATCTTGCATCCTCGTCTTGACCTGTCAAAAGTGCGCTAGCTGTGAAGCCAGATACCTATATATGACAAGTATATCAGAGAAAACAGTACATGGAACATGAAGACCTGGCTTAATTACCTTTAGTATGAGGCGATTTCGCGTTCTAACCGGGTCACCCTATATAATGACATTAATGGCCACTAATGATAGATAATGGGTTTCGGAAAGAACACTTAACTTGATTTGTTGACAGCGTGTTGACAGATGGTACACCTTTGGTATCCATAACACTACGTCCAAGTAAAATTAACAGGAGCCGAATTTGCTCCCGTGTGAGCCTCTGGTCTCTATATAAACAATGGCTGCCCTCCTTCCTCACTCTGACGCCTGGCTTACTTTGTCCAGATTTCAAAAAGTGATAGAAGGGTCACATTTACTCTACTTTAATATTGATAATTAAGTTAATTTATATAAGATGTTTTTATGATGGTAAAGTCCAAAGACTAATGTATTTAAGAATAATTCCCAGCAGAATAGCTGGTGAATTATAATAGTATGTGGTGATGATATCCCGTTTTCTTTAGACGGTAATTCCACTACAAGTTACGTTTTCTATGGGTAACTTGTTTATACAATACAGCTATTATCTGTATGATTATTAAATGGTGTCGGATTTTCCGACATAATTCCCCAGGGGGCTGCTCACGGGTCGAAGTCCTAATTAGAACAGACGAACACCGATACTCCTCCTTCGAATTATTAGATTAATTTGATGTTAGTAGTTAGTAATCACACATTTGTGCGTCTGTTCATACAGGACGGATGTCCCGTACTAGAGTTGCAGGGGTTAGAAGTCTAATGCGATTTCATTTCCCTGTCAACTCTTGAAAGGCTAATATTCAAGCCTTATTACATATTATTTAACCCAGAAGACTGAATGTGATCAAGTACTACAGTCAAGTATGATTCAGGGACTGCAGTGAGATCAGTGACATTAGATATAACTTGAAGTTTCTTCAGGTAACTGCTCACTGATATATAAACACTGAGGCCCATGGAATACATCTTGATTAAATAATAAATGTATCAAATCAGTCATCAGATTTACTGGGGTTTAATTTAATTAATTGATTCAGAGGATTGAATAGCTCATCATTAAAGTAAAGTATGGTTCTGAGACTGCAGTGGGTTCAGTGACATTGGTCGCAGTGACTTGTAGCTGTTTTAGGCTACTGTTCACTGATTTGCCACTGAGGCCTCATGAAATCATCTTCAGCTTCAAATGATGATACTAACATCAACCTCTGTTGGTATAGTCAGCTGTAATCTCCTTAGTATAATGCTACTGGAGAAATATAATCAGCTGACAAATTTAGATTTCTATTGGTATTGTTTATCTGCAGGCATAGGTCTCCTCAGGCTTGATACTGGGCCTGAGAGTAATTTACCTCCTGCAGAGTTTAACATGGTTATACCCTGATATTTAGTAGGGCTACCAATGAATTGATGGTAGTAGTCTGTCCCCACAAGGACAGCCATTTGGCATTTGATTTGCTCAAATTTACCTGCAGCTGCTTGATAATAGCTTTCCAGGTCAGCATAATCAACTGTTGATTGTTGTGACAAATCTTCACATTTCTTGATCTGTCTTGTTAAATGGCATTTAAGACCTGCAAGGGTTCTTTTCATTCTCCCTGCATTATCCATACTGGCTCGTTGGTGAAGCCTTGTGGGGCTTGTACTTGGGCTGCTCATAATACTGAACAAGCTCTAATGGTAGCCTAGGGTAAAATGCACTCACTAGGCAATAATCCTACCTCTACTAGAGGTTAGCACTTAAAATTAATACACATTATATATATACAATCATCCACACTAATGATTTGAGTGATAAACCAGTGTCACTGGAAGTACCTTTAGGTTAGCTCTTCTATATCACCCTAGGATGGTAGAGACACTAATTAATCACTCAAAGGTGTAATGATCATAAGTAATTTATTATATATACACAACTCAACTCGAGTTGATAAAAATTACACCCAAAATAGGGTCTGGACCATTCATTAATGGTGTTAGATTATTGAATATAGTACAACTGACTATAGTAATAATGGGACTAGGATGAACGATAATAGTTCAACTAGTCAAAGGTTAATATCCTACCCTGTTGTGGGTTGGCAATTAGTAAATATTATACTGTGAACACTAGTGCAATATATTAAATAATTCTCTATTTTGGAGAAATAATATACACAATTATTGATAATAGCCTCTTAATTAGCCTCTATGAAACTTCTAATATTATCTAGAAGTATTAAATATTATTAGTGACCTCGCGAAATAAAGTCACTAATTTGGCTGGTTTCTATATTAGCGCTGTCATTTCACGAAATAACACGCCACCAAATATCTGTGGGTGTGCATGAAACCGCTGACGAAGCTGAACTCGGCTGAGGGAGGCTCCTGAGCTCCCTCGAGGCTACGCTGCCGTCTTGACTGGCTTTGTTTAAATAACACTGCACTAGTATATTTAATGAATCCACTGGTTAACTGGTTCATCCGGTACTAAGATGACCAAATGTGGGTTCACAAGGATCAAATAATCCGTCATCCGGTTCGAAGATGACCAAATAATGTGGGAACCGACCTGTGAGATTTATATTTATTTAATTTATATGAATTTATATTTACGTTAATTTATATACTTCGATAGCAATTTGTATAATGATAAGTGGACTGTATTTCTGCAATAATCTCTTAATCTCACAAATCGATCCTCTACACATTAGGGGGGTTTATATTTATATGTATGCAGCCAATCAAACTACAGTAACTACATACATTGAAGAGGTTCCTTATCTTATAGTACAGCAGGTTAGTCCACCAGGTATAACTAGGGTGTAGACACCAAATTATCCTCTTTGAGGTAGCTTCCATATCACCCAGTAACTGGTGCACAAATCTTGCATCCTCGTCTTGACCTGTCAAAAGTGCGCTAGCTGTGAAGCCAGATACCTATATATGACAAGTATATCAGAGAAAACAGTACATGGAACATGAAGACCTGGCTTAATTACCTTTAGTATGAGGCGATTTCGCGTTCTAACCGGGTCACCCTATATAATGACATTAATGGCCACTAATGATAGATAATGGGTTTCGGAAAGAACACTTAACTTGATTTGTTGACAGCGTGTTGACAGATGGTACACCTTTGGTATCCATAACACTACGTCCAAGTAAAATTAACAGGAGCCGAATTTGCTCCCGTGTGAGCCTCTGGTCTCTATATAAACAATGGCTGCCCTCCTTCCTCACTCTGACGCCTGGCTTACTTTGTCCAGATTTCAAAAAGTGATAGAAGGGTCACATTTACTCTACTTTAATATTGATAATTAAGTTAATTTATATAAGATGTTTTTATGATGGTAAAGTCCAAAGACTAATGTATTTAAGAATAATTCCCAGCAGAATAGCTGGTGAATTATAATAGTATGTGGTGATGATATCCCGTTTTCTTTAGACGGTAATTCCACTACAAGTTACGTTTTCTATGGGTAACTTGTTTATACAATACAGCTATTATCTGTATGATTATTAAATGGTGTCGGATTTTCCGACAATTCGCAAGGCGACACAGTTAGCATTGCCGGCATTCTTATCTTCGACCAGTGCTACAAGTGAATTGGTGAATGAAATACTACCAGAACACCGAAGAGACTCCATTGGGATTCATGATCCCTCGACCAACTTTTCCAAATGACTGCAAACAACCAAATGGGAGAGTCCCATAGTGGAGAACATTGCCAAAGCATTGCTGGAGGCAGCTTCTGGGAAGGACAAAATGCATCTCCTAGCTGTGCAAGCTCCCTATGCTGGGGACTTCCTGTCGGCAGTCCCTAATTCCGCCTTGGACACCCGCCTGGACCATTCGGTCCTAAGTATTGGTGTTGCCCTGCGCTTTGCCGCCCCTATCTCCACCGAACACCGGTGTATCTGCGGCTGTGCGTCGGCAGACCAATACGGTAGCCATGGTCTCATCTGTCGTAAGACACGGGGAAAGATTGCCAGACATGAAGCAGTCAATGACATCATCAAGAGAAGTTTGGCTACAGCTGGGTGTCCAGCACAAAGGGAACCTCAATTGTGCAGGCCTGACAAGTCACAAACGCCCAGATGGCGTCACCCTGCAATCATGTAAGGAAGGTAAACAGGTTGTGTGGGACTACACGTGTGCGTCTACATTGGCTGATACCTATCTACCTTACAGCAAAGCTGAGGGAGGTGAGGCGGCCACCTTCAGGGAGACCCAGAAAACTAACTAGTACAGGGACCTAGAACGTTGTTGCAGGTTCGGGCCGATAGGCTATGAGACTCTGGGCGCCTGGGGTAAATGTGCACCTAAGTTCCTAAAGTTGGAGAGGAACTCATTAGGAAAACTAGAGACTCAAGAGCGGCCAGTTACCTGTTCCAGCGCCTCAGTGTCGCGATCCAGAGAGGAAATGCGTGCTGTATCTTGGGCATGCATCCCACCTCTGAAGAGCTGGATGAGATCTTCGAACAGTGATTGTTATATATGTGTGTCAATCAATTACTATATAATAAGCTTTAATTTGGTGGCATTTAAGACTGAGGTCACCAGTAATTCCTTTTAACGAGCGTTATAACCAATCAAATGTGTATCACCCTTCTAAAGTTTAATGTTAGTTAAACCACAGAAACTTAAGGTGACATTTGTGAGAGACGAGCAGCCGTGTACATGACCTGGCACCGCCTGAGGTGACTCATTACTCACGGGCCATTAAACTTTGAGGAGAGGACACTAACTGCGGCTGACCCATGACGCCGCTATGGGGGGGGGGGTGACCCATGACGCCGCTATGGGAGGAGGGGGACCCATGACGCCGCTATGGGAGGAGGGGGCTGACCGAAGGCGCCGCTACGGGGGGCTGACCCACGACGCCGCTAGGGAGGGGTGACCAATGACGCCGCTAGGGGGGGAGGGGGGCTGACCGAAGGCGCCGCAAGGGGGGGGCTGACCCACAACGCCGCTAGGGGGGGGGGGTGACCCATGACGCCGCTAGGGGGGGGGGGGCTGACCCACGACGACGCTAGGGGGGCTGACCCACGACGCCCCTACGGAGGGGTGACCCATGACGCCGCTAGGGGAGGGGGCTGACCCACGACGCCGCTACGGAAGGGTGACCCACGACGACGCTAGGGGGGGGCTGACCCACGACGACGCTAGAGGGGGGCTGACCCATCACGCCGCGAGGGTGGGCTGACCCATCACGACGCTAGGGGGGGGGGCTGACCCACGACGCCGCTAAGGGGGGGCTGGCCCACGACGACGAAAGAGGGGCTGACCCACGACGCCACTAGGGGGGCTGACCCACGACGCCACTAGGGGGGGCTGACCCACGAAGCCGCTAGGGGGGGGCTGACCCACGACGCCACTAGAAGGGGGGCTGACCCATGACGCCACTAGGGGGGGCTGACCCACGACGCCACTAGGAGGGGCTGACCCATGTTGGCACTAAGGGCTGACCAACGGCGCCACTAGGGGGGCTATCCCACGACGCCACTAGGGGGGGCTGACCCACGACGCCACTAGGGGGGGGCCTGACCCACGACGCCACTAGGGGGGGCTGACTCACGACGCCAGTAGGGAAGGCTGACCCACGACGCCACTAGGGGGGGGCTGACCCACGACGGCACCTGGGGGGTGGGCTGACTCACGACGCCAGTAGGGAAGGCTGACCCACGACGCCACTAGGGGGGGCTGACTCACGACGCCAGTAGGGAAGGCTGACCCACGACGCCACTAGGGGGGGGGGGCTGACCCACGACGCAACTAGGGGGGCTGACCCAGGACGCCACTAGGGAGGGGCTGACCCACGACGCCACTAGGGGGGGCTGACCCACGACTCCACTAGAGGGGGCTGGCCTACGACACCGCTAGGGGGGGCGCTGACCCACGACGCCGCTAGGGGGGGCTGACCCACGACGACGCTAGGGAGGGCTGACCCACGACGCCACTACTGGGGGCCTGACCCACGACGCCACTAGGGGGGGCTGACTCACGACGCCACTAAGGGAGGCTGACCCACGACGCCGCGAGGTGGAGGGGGCGCTGACCCACGACCCCGCAAGGGGGGGGCTGACCCACGATGACGCTAGGGGGGCTGACCCATCACGCCGCTAGGGGGGCTGACCTATGACGCCGCTAAAGGGGGCTGACCCACGACGACGCTAGGGGGGGGGGCTGACCCACGACGACGCTAGAGGGGCTGACCCATCACGCCGCGAGGGGGGGCTGACACACGACGACGCTAGGGGGGCTGACCCATCACGCCGCTAGGGGGGGCTGACCCATCTCGCCACTAGAGGGCGCTGACCCACGACGCCGCTAGGGGGGGGGGCTGACCCACGACGCCGTTAGGGGGGCTGACCCACGACGACGCTAGGGGGGGCTGACCCACGACGACGCTAGAGGGGCTGACCCATCACGCCAGGAGGGAGGGGGCTGACCCACGACGCCGCTAAGTAGGGGGCTGACCCATCACGCCGCTAGGGGGGGGCTGACCCACGACGCCGCTAAGGGGGGGGGCTGACCCACGACGACGCTAAGGAGGGGGCTGACCCACGACGCCACTAGGGGGGGGGGCCCTGACCCACGACGCCATTAGGAGGGGCCCTGACCCACGACGCCACTAGGGGGGGCCGACTCACGACGCCACTAGGGAAGGTTTACCCACGACGCCACTAGGGGAGGCTGACCCACGACGCCACTAGGGGGGGCTGACACACGACGCCACTAGGGCGGGCTGACCCACGACGCCACTAAGGGGGGCTCACCCACGACGAGGCTAGGTGGATGGGCACTGACCCACGACGCCGCTAGGGGGGGGCTGACCCACGACGCCGCTAGAGGGGGGCTGACCCATCACACCGCGAGGGTGGGCTGACCCATGACGACGCTAGGGGGGAAGGGCTGACCCACGACGCCGCTAAGGGTAGGCTGACCCACGACGACGCTAAGGGGGGGGGCTGACCCACGACACCGCTAAGGGGGGGCAGGCCTACGACGACGCAAGGGGGGGGGCTGACCCACGAGGCCACTAGAGGGGGCTGACCCACGAAGCCGCTAGGGGGGGGGGGCTGATCCACGACGATGCTAGGGGGGGGGCTGACCCACGACGCCACTAGGCGGGGCTGACCCATGACGCCACTAGGGGGGCTGACTCACGACGCCACTAGGGGGGCTGACCCACGAAGCCGCTAGGGGGGGCTGACCCACGACGACGCTAGGGGGGCTGACCCACGAAGCCACTAGGGGGGCTAACCCACGACGCCACTAGGGGGGCTGACCCACGACGCTACTAGGGAGGGGCTGACCCACAACGCCACTAGGGGGGCTGACCCACGACGCCACTAGGGGTGGCTGACCCACGTCGCCACTAGGGGGGGCTGACCCACGACGACGCTAGGGGGGGCTGACCCTCTACGACGCTAGGGGGGCTGACCCACGACGACGCTAGGGGGGGCTAACCCACGACGACGCTAGGGGGCAGAACCATGACGGCGCTAGGGTGGGCTGACCCACGACGACGCTAGAGGTGGGCTGACCCACGACGACGCTAAGGGGGGCTGACCCATGACGACGTTAGGGGGGACCGACCCATGAAGACGCTAGGGGGGGCTGACCCATCACGACGCTAGGGGGGGGGGCTGACCCACGACGACGCTAGGGGGGGCTGATGCACGACGTTCTAGGGGGGCTGACCCACGACGACGCTAGGGGGGCTGACCCACGACGACGCTAGAGGTGGACTGACCCACGACGACGCTAAGGGGAGCTGACCCATGACGACGTTAGGGGGGACCGACCCATGAAGACGCTAGGGGGGGCTGACCCATCACGACGCTAGGGGGGGGCTGACCCACGACGACGCTAGGGGGGGCTGATCCACGACGTTCTAGGGGGGCTGACCCACGACGACGCTAGGGGGGCTGACCCACGACGCCGCTAGTGGGGGTTGACCCACAACGACGCTAGGGGGTGCTGACCCACGACGCCGCTAGGGGGGCTGACCCACGACGACGCAAGGGGGGGCTGACCCACGACGACGCTAGGGGGGCTGACCACGACGACGCTAAGGGGGGGCTGACCCACGACGACGCTAGGGGGGCTGACCACGACGAAGCTAAGGGGGGCTGACCCACTACGACGCTAGGGGGGGCTGACCCACGACGACGCTAGGGGGGGGGGTTGACCCACGACGCCACTAAGGGGGAGCTGACCCACGACGACACTAGGGAGGGGCTGACCCACGACGACGCTAGGGGGGGCTGACCCACGACGACGCTAGGGGGGGGGCTGACCCACGACGACACTAGGGAGGGGCTGACCCACGACGACACTAGGGGGGGCTGACCTACGACGACGCTAGGAGGGGTGCTGACCCATGACGACGCTAGGGGGGGGGCTGACCACGACAACGCTAGGGGGGGCAGACCCATGACGACGCTAGGGGGGCTGACCCACGACGACGCTAGGGGGGGCTGAACAACGACGACGCTAGGGGGGGGGGGCTGACCACGACGAAGCTAGTAGTAGGATTTATGCCATAGACCGTGCGTTTCGTTTTTTTTCGGGCACGGTCTACGCACCCCCGGATTCAAGTATGCCAAAGACCGTGCGTTTCGTTTTTTTCCGGGCACGGTCTACGCACCCCTGGTTTCACGAACTTGAAGTATGCCATAGACCGTGCGTTTCGTTTTTTTCCAGGCACGGTCTAACGCACCCCTGGATTCAGGTATGCCAAAGACCGTGCGTTTCGTTTTTTTCCAGGCACGGTCTAACGCACCCCTGGATTCAGGTATGCCAAAGACCGTGCGTTTCGTTTTTTTCCGGGCACGGTCTACGCACCCCTGGTTTCACGAACTTGAAGTATGCCATAGACCGTGCGTTTCGTTTTTTTCCAGGCACGGTCTACGCACCCCCGGATTCAAGTATGCCATAGACCGTGCGTTTCGTTTTTTTCCGGGCACGGTCTACGCACCCCCGGATTCAAGTATGCCAAAGACCGTGCGTTTCGTTTTTTTCCGGGCACGGTCTACGCACCCCTGGTTTCACGAACTTGAAGTACGACATAGACCGTGCGTTATGGTTTTTCAGGGGCCGGTCTACGCACCCTGGGTTTTCTACAAGTCGCTCTATGGCCCCTGCCATTTTCTCTCAAGGGGATTAAACGGCCGCCTCCAGTCATCCCCAAATTTCGTTAGCTCAGTGACCCTGCACAGACATTGCTAATGGTCAATGACGTCACCAGCTAGCCCTCAGCGTTCCTGCACCGGCATGTTCAAGGGGATTAAAAAGCCGGTCTATGAGTCGTGTGTTTTGCGATACAACAGTGACCTTGAAACCTAATGTAAAATACCATCATCCCTAGTCTATTTTTAATTTCATATTTACTTCCAACCATCGCCCATTACATTTATCAAAGGGGATCATGTATGTGAGGGAAGAACATAACTTCAGCACTGCAAGAAGTTATGTGTGTATTTTCAAGTTTGTCCCCTGCTGCCTGTATTTACCCAGGTCTTTTTCCTAAATATATAACTTATCCAATTCATTCCTATTCTGTTTCACGTTGATACGTTTAATAGGTTATTAATATTCCCCTTTACTATGACCATTCAGTCACACCTCTATCATGTCACCCCTATTTCTTCTTCGTCATCGTTCTAGAGAATGTAATTTGAGCTTTGACAATCTTTCTTAAAGGATCGTTTATTATGCATAGGGCAAAAAATAAAATGAAAAAAATGCTATCAGTCGTTTATATTTAAAAATAGAGGCCTGGGCATTGGTGATTTCAATGCGTGTTCAGTAGTAAACCAATATTGTCCTTAACTGCATACACGTCTCACATTCGCTCAAAACATACCTCCCACACCTTGCTGTGGCATATAACAAATAAAAAAAACTCATTCAGTAAAAGCAAGCCTCTCATGTTTTAAAATAAGGCCTTCTGTGGCGCGAGGCGCGCTAAATGCGGATCCCAGGAGGTTCACACATAAGTGTGAACTCTTAATCTGGCTTAATACCTCACCTATACTCTGTGCTTCATCAAAGTTGATATTCAGCTACAATAGCTCGTATTTTCGCTCATTGCTTATATTTTCTGTTATTCATAAACCCTATCAAACCATCCTAACCTAACCTAACATATTATATATAACAAACAAATACATTCTTCAGAACAGTTATTGTTGTTGTTTAGTGACATCGTGAAAAGCGACCACAGGTATAGGGATAAGGTATTGCTGGCCATTAGCACATAGGTGTGAAGGTATTACAGCGCCTGACTGGTCAACTATGTATGACGTCACCAGACAACCAATGCGACCTTTAGCATCCTACCTGTATATGTACTGTATTTGATATTATTATTAAAAAATGACTAGACTAACCATCCCCACCTAACCTAATCAGAGGTTTAAGAACATACATTTTAGTCATCCACAACTGTAATCATTATTCAGTGATAAGTTCAAAACTCAAATAGAAGCCCAAATGTCGTACTGCAATTTAAGCAGAATCGTACATCTGGCAGCATAGCAGGTGAGCTGAACATAAGAATAAAGGTAACTGCAGAGGTCCTATTGGCCCATACGAGGCAGCTCCTATATATTTCCACCCAATCTCATTCATGTCCACCCTATGCTTAAAACAACCAAGGGATCCCACTTAAAGTATTAGTTTACAATAATAGTTTTAATAAATAGCTCTTATTCTAGTTTTATACACAACAGCAATTATGAAACCCTATAGCTAGATATTCTACTATAATCCACAGGTAGTTAACACACATCTGGCAGTACAGCAGATTAGTGGCTGTGTTCATAGGCTAGTCAACTGTCCTCACATCCATCAAATAGCTATCCAAATGTAGCACCTCAATTCATCCATCTAGCAACTCAGCTGGATGCTAGCCACTATATTCATAGGCAAATCATTTCTACACCTCAAAGAATCCTAGTCTTGCTACGCAAATCAGGTAACTTGTTTCTAAACCAACAGTCGCAAATAGAAGCATACAAACTACATATACTCCACAACCTATACATTCATAGAGAATAGCCTAGTTTTTTGCCACCATTTCCCCATTAATCAGATGCAATTTATGCCATGCACACAAAAAATACAGCATCTACACACCAAATATGCCATTTATGCACAAAATATATTATTTACACTCAAAATATGCCATCACACAAAAATATGTCATTTATAGACAAAAATATAACATTTACATGCAAAAATATGTCAGTTGGACATGAAAATGTAGCATTTACACAATATTGCATGGACACTCAGAGTATGACATTTACACAAAGTACGGTATTTTGCACAAATATATCAAAATGCTTATGCATTTAGACAATCAAAAATGCGCTTTCACTAAAATTACATAATTTCACAAACATAATTTTCACAAAATACCCACACATTGTCTCATAAACCAAAATACACTTACACCATGAAGATCTATTTTATCAGATTACAGAGCTTACACAAAATACACAATTTTCACACACAAATACAGTTGCACCAGTTCCACTTCAACAAATTAAAAACACAACTTGCATAAATGCACTATTATCACAAAAATTATTATAAAACATGGACAATTATTACACAGTTTGTGTAATTATTTTACATCTTTGCACAATTATTACAAGAAAACTTGCTATATAATTACTCAACTTGCACAATGACAATCAATACACAAAGGTATAAATAAACAATTCGTCCATATGCAATTACACAACATACACAATTAATACACAACTTATACAAATATTACACATCTTTCATAATTATTACACAACTTGTACAAATGCATATCTAGCACAAATACATACAATACATAACTACCCCAAATATGAAAATACACAACTAGCATAAATACACGATTTACACAAATACAATTGCGACATTTACACAACTTGTTCAAAAATATAATCAATACACAACTTACCAAAATATGAACAATACATAACTAGCACATATTCATTAAATACACAACTAAGCAATTTCCGCAAATACACATACAAAAACATATACAATTAATACAAACAACTTGCACAAAACAATACACAATTTATAGAAATATAATCAATACATAATTGCAATAATCATACGACTTATGCAAAATATATAATCTACACAATCAATACACAAGTATATTAATTGTGCAATATATGTACAAATACAAACACAACCAACTGGGTCAAACAATACACAATTTGCAAGATATTTTTCTAGGTATATTTAGGACATTAATTACAATATGCTGAGTTTAACCAACTCCCCAAAAAATCAGAATTTCACATATTAAAAAGGTACATATGACTTCCGATGAGCGCTATTATTAACACATTCATTTTCCATTAATATTTCAACATTATCAGTGCTAAACTATTCATCTAACATATGTCCATTGTTTGTAATACATTCCTTGTTACATCCTCTCCAATCAGGCCACCCATATATATTTATGCAAACCATCTAACAGACTTATTTATTCTAGCCTTAGTTATGTTAGGTTTAGTGAAGTCAGTATTTTATATGATAATTTTAAGAAAATTTGCTATATCTTATCAAAAATGCATGCTATCAAAACCTAAATTCATCAAAATCTATAAAAAAATATACTTATACTTCACAAATTTACCTAAATTCAACCTAGTAAAAGCTAAACTAACAGAATATGAGCATCCCATATCCTCACATACAAGCCTATAACACCTCTATCCATACATTACATGAGTTGGCCATATAGCTCGAACCCCAAATAGGAAAATTTACACTATTTCATAAACATGCTAGTTCATGACCCCTAAGATATTATATGTATATGTCCTTCCCTACACGACCTCATCTAACCTGACCTAGCATATCCAAACCTGGATTTGGTTAAAGTTGGCGAAATTTATGCTATGCCACCTAAATACGACCTAATTTAAGGCAATTTCCACCAAATATACCCAAATGTTGTGTATCATAGCATCACCAAAGCCCATTTTTACCTACATTTTCTCCTATTTCATCCTACCCTACGCAACCTTACCTAACCTATCCTAGCATATCCAAACCTGGATTTGGCTAAAGTCTGCCAAATTTAAGCTATTCCACCTAAATTCGATCTAATTTAAGGCAATTCCCACCAAATATCCCCAAATGTTGTGTATCACAGCACTGCCAAAGCCCATTTTTACCTACATTTTCTCCTATTCCATCCTACCCTACGCAACCTTACCTAACCTATCCTAGCATATCCAAACCTAGATTTGGTTAAAGTCGGCGAAATTTAAGTTATCCCATATAAATTCGACCTAATTTAAGGCAATTCCCACCAAATATCCCCAAATGTTGTGTATCACAGCACTGCCTAAGCCCATTTTTACCTACATTTTCTCCTATTCCATCCTACCCTACGCAACCTTACCTAACCTATCCTAGCATATCCAAACCTAGATTTGGTTAAAGTCGGCGAAATTTAAGTTATCCCATATAAATTTGACCTAATTTAAGACAATTTCCACCAAATATACCCAAAAATGTTTTTGGAACATAGCACGGCCAAAGCTCATTTTAGCCGAGTTTTCACCTATTCCAACCTGCCCTAGACAACCCTACCCAGCCTCTCCTGGCATATCCAAAGTCAGATTTGCTTATAGTTGGCAAAATTTATGCCTTTCCCACCTAAATTTAACCTAATTTAAGCCAATTTCCACCGAATATACCCAAATGTTTTGTATCTTAGCATACCCAAAGTTCATTTCACCCAAGTTTTCACCTATTCCATCTTACCTTACACAGCCTTACCTAACCTGACCTAGCATATCCCAAGCTAGATTTGATTAGAGTTCGTGAAATTTATGCTTACTCACCTAAATTCAACCTAATTTAAGACAATTTCTACCCAATATACCCAAAATGTTTTGTTACGTAGCTCAGCCAAAGACCATTTTAGCTGAGTTTTCACATATTCCAACCGACCCTACATAGCCTTACCTATCCCTGACCTAGCAGATTTGATTAAAGTTGGGGAAATTTAAGCTTTCGCCATCAAATTGGAGACAATTACCACCAAATATGCCTAAATGTTGTGTATCATAGCACAGCCAAAACCTATTTTATCCACATTTTCACCCATTCCAACTAAACCTGGACCCAACCTCTGATGCGACATATACTCAGAGAAGTGATGTTTTTGGATATGAACCTAAATGCCCGTGCCTAACCTGCAAGAGTCTTGGAGCTTTGTTGAATATTTTATCTATTTTTCTTCGAAAACTGAAGTTTTGGATATGAACCTATTCGCACTGTGCCTAACCTGCTAGGTTCTTTGTTGAACATCGTAACCATATTCATAGAAAAGTGATGTTTTGGATATGGACCTAACAGCCCCTCTCCTTTAAAACTTGGAACTGTGTTCAATATTGTAGATATAGTGTTGGGTATGTGTTTTTGTTTTTACACATCAACCCAACCGTCCTGGTCCTAACCTCCCTTCATCTAACTTCAAATTTATCGTAAATATGGAAGGACGTGTTGTTTGTGCATCAACCCAACCGTCCTTGACCTAACCTCCATTTATCAAACTTCAAATTTATCATAAATATGGGAGGACCGTGTTATTTGTGCATCAACCCAGCCGCCCTGAACCTAACCTCCCTTTATCTAACTTCAAATTTATTGTAATTTTGGGAGGAAAGTGTAGTTTATGCATCAACCCAACCGCCCTGGACCTAACCTCTGATACACGGATCTTGGTTCAACATTGCATCATACTCGTAGCATATTTTTTTTCACATAATTCAACCATCCTCAACCTAACCTCTATTACCTGGGGGGAGGGAGGTTAATGGAAAATATGATAATAATGGGAATTTTCTCTACATCAGTTCAACTTAACCATCCTTAACCTGACCTTAGTTAGAAAGGGATATAACTCACCAAAACTATTTAATTACAATTTACCTTATTTTCCTTATCCTAACCCATAACCAGAGGGTTTAGACCCCCCTTTACCTCGAAATTAGAGTACAGGGCTAAATTAGGGAATGTTAGGTTTATGTGTGAAAATATATTCCTACCTTAAATATATAGTATAATTTCGAGGTAAAGGGGGTCTAAACCCTCTGGTTATGGGTTAGGATAAGGAAAATAAGGTAAATGGTAATTAAATAGTTTTGGTGAGTTATAACCCTTTCTAACTAAGGTCAGGTTAAGGATGGTTAAGTTGAACTGATGTAGAGAAAATTCCCATTATTATCATATTTTCCATTAACCTCCCTCCCCCCAGGTAATAGAGGTTAGGTTGAGGATGGTTGAATTATGTGAAAAAAAATATGCTACGAGTATGATGCAATGTTGAACCAAGATCCGTGTATCAGAGGTTAGGTCCAGGGCGGTTGGGTTGATGCATAAACTACACTTTCCTCCCAAAATTACAATAAATTTGAAGTTAGATAAAGGGAGGTTAGGTTCAGGGCGGCTGGGTTGATGCACAAATAACACGGTCCTCCCATATTTATGATAAATTTGAAGTTTGATAAATGGAGGTTAGGTCAAGGACGGTTGGGTTGATGCACAAACAACACGTCCTTCCATATTTACGATAAATTTGAAGTTAGATGAAGGGAGGTTAGGACCAGGACGGTTGGGTTGATGTGTAAAAACAAAAACACATACCCAACACTATATCTACAATATTGAACACAGTTCCAAGTTTTAAAGGAGAGGGGCTGTTAGGTCCATATCCAAAACATCACTTTTCTATGAATATGGTTACGATGTTCAACAAAGAACCTAGCAGGTTAGGCACAGTGCGAATAGGTTCATATCCAAAACTTCAGTTTTCGAAGAAAAATAGATAAAATATTCAACAAAGCTCCAAGACTCTTGCAGGTTAGGCACGGGCATTTAGGTTCATATCCAAAAACATCACTTCTCTGAGTATATGTCGCATCAGAGGTTGGGTCCAGGTTTAGTTGGAATGGGTGAAAATGTGGATAAAATAGGTTTTGGCTGTGCTATGATACACAACATTTAGGCATATTTGGTGGTAATTGTCTCCAATTTGATGGCGAAAGCTTAAATTTCCCCAACTTTAATCAAATCTGCTAGGTCCGGGATAGGTAAGGCTATGTAGGGTAGGTTGGAATATGTGAAAACTCAGCTAAAATGGTCTTTGGCTGAGCTACGTAACAAAACATTTTGGGTATATTGGGTAGAAATTGTCTTAAATTAGGTTGAATTTAGGTGAGTAAGCATAAATTTCACGAACTCTAATCAAATCTAGCTTGGGATATGCTAGGTCAGGTTAGGTAAGGCTGTGTAAGGTAAGATGGAATAGGTGAAAACTTGGGTGAAATGAACTTTGGGTATGCTAAGATACAAAACATTTGGGTATATTCGGTGGAAATTGGCTTAAATTAGGTTAAATTTAGGTGGGAAAGGCATAAATTTTGCCAACTATAAGCAAATCTGACTTTGGATATGCCAGGAGAGGCTGGGTAGGGTTGTCTAGGGCAGGTTGGAATAGGTGAAAACTCAGCTAAAATGAGCTTTGGCCGTGCTATGTTCCAAAAACATTTTTGGGTATATTTGGTGGAAATTGTCTTAAATTAGGTCAAATTTATATGGGATAACTTAAATTTCGCCGACTTTAACCAAATCTAGGTTTGGATATGCTAGGATAGGTTAGGTAAGGTTGCGTAGGGTAGGATGGAATAGGAGAAAATGTAGGTAAAAATGGGCTTAGGCAGTGCTGTGATACACAACATTTGGGGATATTTGGTGGGAATTGCCTTAAATTAGGTCGAATTTATATGGGATAACTTAAATTTCGCCGACTTTAACCGAATCTAGGTTTGGATATGCTAGGATAGGTTAGGTAAGGTTGCGTAGGGTAGGATGGAATAGGAGAAAATGTAGGTAAAAATGGGCTTTGGCAGTGCTGTGATACACAACATTTGGGGATATTTGGTGGGAATTGCCTTAAATTAGGTCGAATTTATATGGGATAGCTTAAATTTGGCAGACTTTAGCCAAATCCTGGTTTGGATATGCTAGGATAGGTTAGGTAAGGTTGCGTAGGGTAGGATGGAATAGGAGAAAATGTAGGTAAAAATGGGCTTTGGTGATGCTATGATACACAACATTTGGGTATATTTGGTGGAAATTGCCTTAAATTAGGTCATATTTAGGTGGCATAGCATAAATTTCGCCAACTTTAACCAAATCCAGGTTTGGATATGCTAGGTCAGGTTAGATGAGGTCGTGTAGGGAAGGACATATACATATAATATCTTAGGGGTCATGAACTAGCATGTTTATGAAATAGTGTAAATTTTCCTATTTGGGGTTCGAGCTATATGGCCAACTCATGTAATGTATGGATAGAGGTGTTATAGGCTTGTATGTGAGGATATGGGATGCTCATATTTTGTTAGTTTAGCTTTTACTAGGTTGAATTTAGGTAAATTTGTGAAGTATAAGTATATTTTTTTATAGATTTTGATGAATTTAGGTTTTGATAGCATGCATTTTTGATAAGATATAGCAAATTTTCTTAAAATTATCATATAAAATACTGACTTTACTAAACCTAACATAACTAAGGCTAGAATAAATAAGTCTGTTAGATGGTTTGCATAAATATATATGGGTGGCCTGATTGGAGAGGATGTAACAAGGAATGTATTACAAACAATGGACATATGTTAGATGAATAGTTTAGCACTGATAATGTTGAAATATTAATGGAAAATGAATGTGTTAATAATAGCGCTCATCGGAAGTCATATGTACCTTTTTAATATGTGAAATTCTGATTTTTTGGGGAGTTGGTTAAACTCAGCATATTGTAATTAATGTCCTAAATATACCTAGAAAAATATCTTGCAAATTGTGTATTGTTTGACCCAGTTGGTTGTGTTTGTATTTGTACATATATTGCACAATTAATATACTTGTGTATTGATTGTGTAGATTATATATTTTGCATAAGTCGTATGATTATTGCAATTATGTATTGATTATATTTCTATAAATTGTGTATTGTTTTGTGCAAGTTGTTTGTATTAATTGTATATGTTTTTGTATGTGTATTTGCGGAAATTGCTTAGTTGTGTATTTAATGAATATGTGCTAGTTATGTATTGTTCATATTTTGGTAAGTTGTGTATTGATTATATTTTTGAACAAGTTGTGTAAATGTCGCAATTGTATTTGTGTAAATCGTGTATTTATGCTAGTTGTGTATTTTCATATTTGGGGTAGTTATGTATTGTATGTATTTGTGCTAGATATACATTTGTACAAGTTGTGTAATAATTATGAAAGATGTGTAATATTTGTATAAGTTGTGTATTAATTGTGTATGTTGTGTAATTGCATATGGACGAATTGTTTATTTATACCTTTGTGTATTGATTGTCATTGTGCAAGTTGAGTAATTATATAGCAAGTTTTCTCGTAATAATTGTGCAAAGATGTAAAATAATTACACAAACTGTGTAATAATTGTCCATGTTTTATAATAATTTTTTTTGATAATAGTGCATTTATGCAAGTTGTGTATTTAATTTGTTGAAGTGGAACTGGTGCAACTGTATTTGTGTGTGAAAATTGTGTATTTTGTGTAAGCTCTGTAATCTGATTTTTTAGATCTTCATGGTGTAAGTGTATTTTGGTTTATGAGACAATGTGTGGGTATTTTGTGAAAATTATGTTTGTGAAATTATGTAATTTTAGTGAAAGCGCATTTTTGATTGTCTAAATGCATAAGCATTTTGATATATTTGTGCAAAATACCGTACTTTGTGTAAATGTCATACTCTGAGTGTCCATGCAATATTGTGTAAATGCTACATTTTCATGTCCAACTGACATATTTTTGCATGTAAATGTTATATTTTTGTCTATAAATGACATATTTTTGTGTGATGGCATATTTTGAGTGTAAATAATATATTTTGTGCATAAATGGCATATTTGGTGTGTAGATGCTGTATTTTTTGTGTGCATGGCATAAATTGCATCTGATTAATGGGGAAATGGTGGCAAAAAACTAGGCTATTCTCTATGAATGTATAGGTTGTGGAGTATGAGTAGTTTGTATGCTTGTATTTGCGACTGTTGGTTTAGAAACAAGTTACCTGATTTGCGTAGCAAGACTAGGATTCTTTGAGGTGTAGAAATGATTTGCCTATGAATATAGTGGCTAGCATCCAGCTGAGTTGCTAGATGGACGAATTGAGGTGCTACATTTGGATAGCTATTTGATGGATGTGAGGACAGTTGACCAGCCTATGACCACAGCCACTAATCTGCTGTACTGCCAGATGTGTGGTAACTACCTGTGGATTATAGTAGAATATCTAGCTATAGGGTTTCATAATTGCTGTTGCGTATAAAACTAGAATAAGAGCTATTTATTAAAACTATTATTGTAAACTAATACTTTAAGTGGGATCCCTTGGTTGTTTTAAGCATAGGGTAGACATGAATGAGATTGGGTGGAAATATATAGGAGCTGCCTCGTATGGGCCAATAGGACCTCTGCAGTTACCTTTATTCTTATGTTCAGCTCACCTGCTATGCTGCCAGATGTACGATTCTGCTTAAATTGCAGTACGACATTTGGGCTTCTATTTGAGTTTTGAACTTATCACTGAATAATGATTACAGTTGTGGATGACTAAAATGTATGTTCTTAAACCTCTGATTAGGTTAGGTGGGGATGGTTAGTCTAGTCATTTTTGAATAATAACATCAAATACAGTACATATACAGGTAGGATGCTAAAGGTCGCATTGGTTGTCTGGTGACGTCATACATAGTTGACAAGTTAGGTGCTGTAATACCTTCACACCTATGTGCTAATGGCCAGCAATACCTTATCCCTATACCTGTGGTCGCTTTTCACAATGTCACTAAACAACAACAATAACTGTTCTGTAGAATGTATTTGTTTGTTATATATAATATGTTAGGTTAGGTTAGGTTAGGATGGTTTGATAGGGTTTATGAATAACAGAAAATATAAGCAATGAGCGAAAATACGAGCTATTGTAGCTGAATATCAACTTTGATGAAGCACAGAGCACAGTTGAGGTATTAAGCCAGATTAAGAGTTCACACTTATGTGTGAACCTCCTGGGATCCGCATTTAGCGCGCCTCGCGCCACAGAAGGCCTTATTTTAAAACATGAGAGGCTTGCTTTTATTGAATGAGTTTTTTTTATTTGTTATATGCCACAGCAAGGTGTGGGAGGTATGTTTTGAGCGAATGTGAGACGTGTATGCGGTTAAGGACAATATTGGTATACTACTGAACATGCATTGAAATCACCAATGCCCAGGCCTCTATTTTTAAATATAAACGACTGATAGCAGTTTTTTCATTTTATTTTTTGCCCTATGCATAATAAACGATCCTTTAAGAAAGATTGTCAAAGCTCAAATTACATTCTCTAGAACGATGACGAAGAAGAAATAGGGGTGACATGATAGAGGTGTGACTGAATGGTCATAGTAAAGGGGAATATTAATAACCTATTAAACGTATCAACGTGAAACAGAATAGGAATGAATTGGATAAGTTATATATTTAGGAAAAAGACCTGGGTAAATACAGGCAGCAGGGGACAAACTTGAAAATACACACATAACTTCTTGCAGTGCTGAAGTAATGTTCTTCCCTCACATACATGATCCCCTTTGATAAATGTAATGGGCGATGGTTGGAAGTAAATATGAAATTAAAAATAGACTAGGGATGATGGTATTTTACATTAGGTTTCAAGGTCACTGTTGTATCGCAAAACACATGACCCATAGACCGGCATTTTAATCCCCTTGAACATGCCGGTGCAGGAACGCTGAGGGCTAGCTGGTGACGTCATTGACCATTAGCAATGTCTGTGCAGGGTCACTGAGCTAACGAAATTTGGGGATGACTGGTGGCGGCCGTTTAATCCCCTTGAGAGAAAATGGCAGGGGCCATAGAGCGACTTGTAGAAAACCCAGGGTGCGTAGACCGGCCCCTGAAAAACCATAACGCACGGTCTATGTCGTACTTCAAGTTCGTGAAACCAGGGGTGCGTAGACCGTCCCTGGAAAAAACAAAAACGCACGGTCTATGGCATACTTCAAGTTCGTGAAACCAGGGGTGCGTAGACCGTGCCCGGAAAAAACAAAAACGCACGGTCTATGGCATACTTCAAGTTCGTGAAACCAGGGGTGCGAAGACCGTGCCCGGAAAAAAACGAAACGCACGGTCTATGGCATACTTCAAGTTCGTGAAACCAGGGGTGCGTAGACCGTGCCTGGAAAAAAAACGAAACGCACGGTCTATGGCATACCTGAATCCGGGGGTGCGTTCGACCGTGCCTGGAAAAAAACGAAACGCACGGTCTATGGCATACCTGAATCCGGGGGTGCGTTCGACCGTGCCTGGAAAAAAACGAAAAGCACGGTCTATGGCATACTTCAAGTTCGTGAAACCAGGGGTGCGTAGACCGTGCCCGGAAAAAAAAGCAAGGTCTATGTCATACTTGAATCCGGGGGTGCGTAGACCGTGCCTGGAAAAAAAACGAAACGCACGGTCTATGGCATACCTGAATCCGGGGGTGCGTAGACCGTGCCCGGAAAAAAACGAAACGCACGGTCTATGGCATACCTGAATCCGGGGGTGCGTAGACCGTGCCCGGAAAAAAACGAAACGCACGGTCTACGTCATAAATCCTACTACTGACGCTAGGGGGGGCTGACCCACGACGACGCTAGGGGGGACTGACTCACGACGACGCTAGGGGGGACTGACCCACGACGACGCTAGGGAGCAGAACCATGACGACGCTAGGGGGGGCTGACCCACGACGACGCTAAAAAAGGCTGACCCATGACGACGTTAGGGGGGCTGACCCATGACGACGCTAGGGGGGCTGACCCATGACGCTAGGGGGCTGACAAATCACGACGCTAAAGGGGGGCTGACATACGACGACGCTAGGGGGGCTGACCCACGACGACGCTAGGGGGTCTGACCCACGACGCCGCTAGGGGGGGCTGACCCACGACGACGCTAGGGGTGGCTGACCCACGACGACGCTAGGGGGGCTGACCCACGACGACGCTAGGGGTGGCTGAGCCACAACGACGCTAGGGGGGTGCTGACCCACGACGACGCTAAGGGCGGCTGACCCACAACACCGCTACTGGGGACTGACCCATGACGACGCTAGGGGGGGCTGACTCATGACGACGCTAGAGGGGGGGCTGACCCATGACGACGCTAAGGGGGGCTGACCCATGATGCTAGGGGGGGTGACCCATGACGCTAGAGGGCTGACCCATGACGACGCTAGGGGGGGCTGACCCACGACGACGCTAGGGGGGCTGACCCACGACGACACTAGTGGGGGGCTGACCCATGACGACGCTAGGGGGGGGCTGACCCATGACGACGCTAAGGGCGGCTGACCCACGACGCCGCTAAGGGGGGCTGACCCATGACGACGCTAGAGGGGGGCTGACCCATGACGACGCTAGAGGGGGGCTGACCCATGACGACGCTAGTGAGGGGCTGACCTATGAAGACGTTAGGGGTGGGCTGACCCTTGACGACGCTAGAGGGGGGCTGACCCATGACGTCGCTAGAGGGGGGCTAACCCATGACGACGTTAGGGGGGGCTGACCCATGACGACGCTACGGGGGGCTGACCCATGACGACGTTAGTGGGGCCTGACCCATGACGACGCTAGAGAGGGGGCTGACCGACGACGACGCTAGAGGGTGGGCTGACCCATGACGACGTTAGGGTGGGGCTGACCCATGACGACGCTAGGGGGATGGGCTGACCCATGACGAAGTTAGGGGGGCCTGACCCATGACGACGCTAGGGAGGGACCTGACCCATGACGACGATAGAGGGGGGGCTGACCCATGACACTAGGGGGGCTGACCCATGACGCTGCTAGAGGGGGTTGACCCATGACGACGCTTGAGGGGGGGGGGTGCTGACCTATGAAGATGATAGAAGGCTGACCCATGACGACGCTAGAGGGGGTGGGCTTATCCATGATGACGCTAGAGGGGGTGGGCCTACCCATGATGACGCTAGAGGGGGGGGGGGGGGCTGACCAATGATGACGCTAGACGGGGAGGCTTACCCATGATGACGCTAGATGGGGTAGGCTTACCCATGAAGACGCTAGAGGGGGGGGCTTACCCATGATGACGCTAGAGGGGGTGGGCTGACCCATGATGACGCTAGAGGGGGGCTGACCCATG
Source organism: Procambarus clarkii (assembly GCF_040958095.1). Lineage (NCBI taxonomy): Eukaryota > Metazoa > Arthropoda > Malacostraca > Decapoda > Cambaridae > Procambarus > Procambarus clarkii. Next base: position 47,733,825 of record NC_091169.1, on the reverse strand, counting down.
ACGACGCTAGAGGGGTCTGACCCATGAGGACGCTAGAGGGGGGTGGGGGCTGACCCATGACGACGCTAAAGGGGGGTGGGGGGTGGGGGCTGACCCATGACGACGCTAGGGGGGTGAGGGCTGACCCATGACGACGCTAGTGGGGGGGCTGACCCATGACGATGCTATGGGGGGGCTGACCCATGACGACGCTAGGGGTGGGGCTGACCCATGACGACGCTAGGGGGGGCTGACCCATGACGACGCTAGGGGGGACTGACTCATGACGACGCTAAGGGGGGCTGACCCATGACGACGCTAGGGGGGGGGGGGGCTGACCCATGAGGACGCTAGAGGGGGGTGGGGGCTGACCCATGACGACGCTACAGGGGGGTGGGGGCTGACCCATGACGACGCTAGGGGGGGTGAGGGCTGACCCATGACGACGCTAGGGGGGCTGACCCATGACGACGCTATGGGGGGGCTGACCCATGACGACGCTATGGGGGGGCGGACCCATGACGACGCTAGGGGGGGCTGACCCATGACGACGCCAAGGGGGCCTGACCCATGACGACGCTAGAGGGGGGGCTGACCCATGACACTAGGGGGGGCTGACCCATGACGCCGCTACAGGGGGGCTGACCCATCACGACGCTTTAGGGGGGGTGCTGACCAATGAAGATGCTAGAGGGCTGACCCATGACGACGCTAGGAGGCTGACCCATGACGACGCTAGAGGGGGTGGGCTTACCCATGATGACGCTAGAGGGGGTGGGCTGACCAATGAAGACGCTAGAGGGGGGGCTGACCCATGATGACGCTAGAGGGGATGGGCTTACCCATGATGACGCTAGATGGGGGGGTTACCCATGATGACGCTAGAGAGGGGGCTGATCCATGACGACGCTAGAGGGGTGGGCTAACCCATGACGACGCTAGAGGGGGGGGCTTACACATGATGACACTAAAGGGGGTGGGCTGACCCATAATGACGCTAGAGGGGGGCTGACCCATGACGACGCTAGGGGGGCTGACCCATGAGAACGCTAGAATGGGGTGGGGGCTGACCCATGACGACGCTAGAGGGGGTGGGGGCTGACCCATGACGACGCTAGGGGGGTGAGGGCTGACCCATGACGACGCTAGGGGGGCTGACCCATAACGATGTTAGGGGGGCTTACCCATGACGACCCTAGAGGGGGGAGCTGACCCATGACGACGCTAGAGGGGGGGTTGACCCATGACGACGCTAGAGGGGGGCTGACCCATGACGTCGCTAGGGGGGGCTGACCCATGAAGACGCTAGAAGGGGGGCTGACCCATGACGTCGCTAGGGGGGGCTGACCCATGAAGACGCTAGAAGGGGGGGCTGACCCATGACGACGATAAGGGGGCTGACTCATCACGACGCTAGGGGGGAGGCTGACCCACGACGCCGCTAGGGGGGGGGCTGACCCACGACGCCGCTAGAGGGGGGGCTGACCCATGATGCTAGGGGGGGCTGACCTATGACGACGCTAGGGGGGGCTGACCCATGACGACGCTAGGGGGGGCTGACCCATGACGACGCTAAGGGGGCTGACCCACGACGACGCTAGGGCGGGCTGACCAATGACGACGCTAGGGGGCTGAACCTCGACGCCACTAGGGGGGCTAACCCATGACGACGATAAGGGGGCTGACTCATCACGACGCTAGGGGAGGGGTCTGACCCATGACGACGCTAAGGGGTCTGACCCACGACGCTGCTAGGGGGGGCTGACTCATGACGACGCTAGAGGGGGGCTGACCCATGACGACGCTAGAGAGGGGCTGACCTATGAAGACGTTAGGGGTGGGCTGACCCATGATGACACTAGAGGGGAGGCTGACCCATGACAACGCTTGGGGAGGCTGACTCATGACGACGCTAGGGGGACTCTGACCCACGACCCAGCTAGGGGAGGGGCTGACCCACGACGCCGCTAGGGGGGGGGCTGACCCATGATGCTAGGGGGGGCTAACCCATGACGACGCTAGGGGGGGCTGACCCACGACGCCACTAGGGGGGCTAACCCAAGACGACGCTAGGGGAGGGGGCTGACCCACGACGACGCTAAGGGGGCTGACCCACGACGCCGATAGGGGGGGCTGACCCATGACGACGCTAGAGGGGGCGCTGACCCATGACGACGCTAGAGAGGGGCTGACCTATGAAGACGTTAGGAGTGAGCTGACCCATGACGACGCTAGGGGGGGGCTGACCCACGACGACGCTAGAGGGGAGGGCTGACCCATGACGACGTTAGGGGGGCTGATCCATGACGACGCTAGGGGGCTGACCCATGACGACGCTAGGGGGGGGCTGACCCATGACGACGCTAGGGGGGGGGCTGACCCATGACGACGCTAGGGAGGGGCTGACCCATGATGACGCTAGGGGGGTGACAAATGACGACGCTAGGGGAGGTGACCCATGACGACGCTAAGGGGGGTGACCCATGACGACGCTAAGGGGGGCTGACTCATGACGACGCTAAGGGGGGTGACCCATGACGACGATAAGGGGGGCTGACTCATGACGACGCTAAGGGGGGTGACCCATGACGACGCTAAGGGGGTGACCCATGACGACGCTAAGGGGGCTGACCCATGACGACGCTAGTGAGGGGCTGACCTATGAAGACGTTATGGGTGGGCTGACCCTTGACGACGCTAGAGGGGGCTGACCCATGACGTCGCTAGAGGGGGGCTAACCCATGACGACGTTAGGGGGGGCTGACCCATGACGACGCTACGGGGGGCTGACCCATGACGACGTTAGTGGGGCCTGACCCATGACGACGCTAGAGAGGGGGCTGACCGACGACGACGCTAGAGGGTGGGCTGACCCATGACGACGTTAGGGTGGGGCTGACCCATGACGACGCTAGGGGGATGGGCTGACCCATGACGAAGTTAGGGGGGCCTGACCCATGACGACGCTAGGGAGGGACCTGACCCATGACGACGATAGAGGGGGGGCTGACCCATGACACTAGGGGGGCTGACCCATGACGCTGCTAGAGGGGGTTGACCCATGACGACGCTTGAGGGGGGGGGGGTGCTGACCTATGAAGATGATAGAAGGCTGACCCATGACGACGCTGGAGGGGGTGGGCTTATCCATGATGACGCTAGAGGGGGTGGGCCTACCCATGATGACGCTAGAGGGGGGGGGGCTGACCAATGATGACGCTAGACGGGGAGGCTTACCCATGATGACGCTAGATGGGGTAGGCTTACCCATGAAGACGCTAGAGGGGGGGGCTTACCCATGATGACGCTAGAGGGGGTGGGCTGACCCATGATGACGCTAGAGGGGGGCTGACCCATGACGACGCTAGAGGGGTCTGACCCATGAGGACGCTAGAGGGGGGTGGGGGCTGACCCATGACGACGCTAAAGGGGGGTGGGGGGTGGGGGCTGACCCATGACGACGCTAGGGGGGTGAGGGCTGACCCATGACGACGCTAGTGGGGGGGCTGACCCATGACGATGCAATGGGGGGCTGACCCATGACGACGCTAGGGGTGGGGCTGACCCATGACGACGCTAGGGGGGGCTGACCCATGACGACGCTAGGGGGGACTGACTCATGACGACGCTAAGGGGGGCTGACCCATGACGACGCTAGGGGGGGGCTGACCCATGAGGACGCTAGAGGGGGGTGGGGGCTGACCCATGACGACGCTACAGGGGGGTGGGGGCTGACCCATGACGACGCTAGGGGGGGTGAGGGCTGACCCATGACGACGCTAAGGGGGCTGACCCATGACGACGCTATGGGGGGGCTGACCCATGACGACGCTATGGGGGGGGCGGACCCATGACGACGCTAGGGGGGGCTGACCCATGACGACGCTAAGGGGGCCTGACCCATGACGACGCTAGAGGGGGGGCTGACCCATGACACTAGGGGGGGCTGACCCATGACGCCGCTACAGGGGGGCTGACCCATGACGACGCTTTAGGGGGGGTGCTGACCAATGAAGATGCTAGAGGGCTGACCCATGACGACGCTAGGAGGCTGACCCATGACGACGCTAGAGGGGGTGGGCTTACCCATGATGACGCGAGAGGGGGTGGGCTGACCAATGAAGACGCTAGAGGGGGGGGGGCTGACCCATGATGACGCTAGAGGGGATATGCTTACCCATGATGACGCTAGATGGGGGGGTTACCCATGATGACGCTAGAGAGGGGGCTGATCCATGACGACGCTAGAGGGGTGGGCTAACCCATGACGACGCTAGAGGGGGGGGGCTTACACATGATGACACTAAAGGGGGTGGGCTGACCCATAATGACGCTAGAGGGGGGCTGACCCATGACGACGCTAGGGGGGCTGACCCATGAGAACGCTAGAATGGGGTGGGGGCTGACCCATGACGACGCTAGAGGGGGGTGGGGGCTGACCCATGACGACGCTAGGGGGGTGAGGGCTGACCCATGACGACGCTAGGGGGGCTGACCCATAACGACGCTAGGGGGGCTTACCCATGACGACCCTAGAGGGGGGAGCTGACCCATGACGACGCTAGAGGGGGGGTTGACCCATGACGACGCTAGAGGGGGGCTGACCCATGACGTCGCTAGGGGGGGCTGACCCATGAAGACGCTAGAAGGGGGGGCTGACCCATGACGTCGCTAGGGGGGGCTGACCCATGAAGACGCTAGAAGGGGGGGCTGACCCATGACGACGATAAGGGGGCTGACTCATGACGACGCTACGGGGGGGCTGACCCACGACGCCGCTAGGGGGGGGGGGGCTGACCCACGACGCCGCTAGAGGGGGGGCTGACCCATGATGCTAGGGGGGGCTGACCTATGACGACGCTAGGGGGGCTGACCCATGACGACGCTAGGGGGGGCTGACCCATGACGACGCTAGGGGGGCTGACCCACGACGACGCTAGGGCGGGCTGACCAATGACGACGCTAGGGGGCTGAACCACGACGCCACTAGGGGGGCTAACCCATGACGACGCTAGGGGAGGGGTCTGACCCATGACGACGCTAAGGGGTCTGACCCACGACGCTGCTAGGGGGGGCTGACTCATGACGACGCTAGAGGGGGGCTGACCCATGACGACGCTAGAGAGGGGCTGACCTATGAAGACGTTAGGGGTGGGCTGACCCATGATGACACTAGAGGGGAGGCTGACCCATGACGACGCTTGGGGAGGCTGACTCATGACGACGCTAGGGGGACTCTGACCCACGACCCAGCTAGGGGAGGGGCTGACCCACGACGCCGCTAGGGGGGGGCTGACCCATGATGCTAGGGGGGGCTAACCCATGACGACGCTAGGGGGGGCTGACCCACGACGCCACTAGGGGGGGGCTAACCCAAGACGACGCTAGGGGAGGGGGCTGACCCATGACGACGCTAAGGGGGCTGACCCACGACGCCGATAGGGGGGGCTGACCCATGACGACGCTAGAGGGGGCGCTGACCCATGACGACGCTAGAGAGGGGCTGACCTATGAAGACGTTAGGAGTGGGCTGACCCATGACGACGCTAGGGGGGGGGGGCTGACCCACGACGACGCTAGAGGGGAGGGCTGACCAATGACGACGTTAGGGGGGCTGATCCATGACGACGCTAGGGGGCTGACCCATGACGACGCTAGGGGGGGCTGACCCATGACGACGCTAGGGGAAGGGGCTGACCCATGACGACGCTAGGGGGGGGCTGACCCATGATGACGCTAGGGGGGGTGACAAATGACGACGCTAGGGGAGGTGACCCATGACGACGCTAAGGGGGGTGACCCATGACGACGCTAAGGGGGGCTGACTCATGACGACGCTAAGGGGGGTGACCCATGACGACGATAAGGGGGGCTGACTCATGACGACGCTAAGGGGGGTGACCCATGACGACGCTAAGGGGGTGACCCATGACGACGCTAAGGGGGGTGACCCATGACGACGCTAAACGGGGGGCTGACCCATGACGATGCTAAAGGGGGGGCTGACCCATGACGACGCTAGGGGGGGGGCTGACTCATGACGACGCTACGGGGGAGGGCTGACCCATGACGACGCTAGGGGGGGTGACCCATGACGACGCTAGGGGGGGGGCTGACCCATGACGACGCTAGGGGGGGCTGACCCATGACGACGCTAGGGGGGGGGCTGACCCATGACGACGCTAGGGGGGGGGGCTGACCATGACGACGCTAGGGGGGCGGCTGACCCTTGACGACGCTAGGGGGGGGGCTGACCCATGACGACGCTAGGGGGGCTAACTCATGACATCGCTAGGGGGGGGCTGACCCACGACGCCGCTAGGGGGGGGCTGACCCACGACGCCGCTATGGGGGGCTGACCCATGACGCCGCTAGGGGGGGCTGACCCATGACGCCGCTAGGGGGGGCTGACCCATGTCACCGCTAGGGGGGGCTGACCCATGACGACGCTAAGGGGGGCTGACTCATGACGACGCTAAGGGGGGTGACCCATGACGACGATAAGGGGGGCTGACTCATGACGACGCTAAGGGGGGTGACCCATGACGACGCTAAGGGGGTGACCCATGACGACGCTAAGGGGGGTGACCCATGACGACGCTAAAGGGGGGGCTGACCCATGACGACGCTAGGGGGGGGGGGCTGACTCATGACGACGCTACGGGGGAGGGCTGACCCATGACGACGCTAGGGGGGGTGACCCATGACGCTAGGGGGGGGGGCTGACCCATGACGACGCTAGGGGGGGGCTGACCCATGACGACGCTAGGGGGGGGCTGACCCATGACGACGCTAGGGGGGGCTGATCCATGACGACGCTAGGGGAGGGGCTGACTCATGACGCTAGGGGGGGGGGCTGACCCATGACGACGCTAGGTGGGGGGCTGACTCATGACGACGCTAGGGGGGGGCTGACCCATGACGACGCTAGGGGGGGCTGACCCATGACGACGCTAGGGGGGGGGCTGACCCATGACGACGCTAGGGGGGGCTGACCCATGACGATGCTAGGGGGGGGCTGACCCATGACGACGCTAGGGGGGGCTGACTCATGACGACGCTAGGGGGGCGGCTGACCCTTGACGACGCTAGGGGGGGGGCTGACCCATGACGACGCTAGGGGGGCTAACTCATGACATCGCTAGGGGGGGGGGCTGACCCACGACGCCGCTAGGGGGGGGCTGACCCACGACGCCGCTATGGGGGGCTGACCCATGACGCCGCTAGGGGGGGGGGCTGACCCATGTCACCGCTAGGGGGGGCTAACTCATGACGACGCTAGGGGGGGGCTGACCCATGACGAAACTAGGGGGGGGCTGACCCATGACTCTAGGGGTGGGCTCACCCATGACGACTCTAGGGGGGGCAGACCCATGACGACTCAAGGGGAGGGGCTGACCCATGACGACGCTAGGGGGGGGGGTTGTCCCACGAGGACGCTAGGGGGGGGGGCTGACCACAACGACGCTAGAGGGGGGCTGTCCCACTACGACGCTAAAGGGGGGCTGACCCACGACGACGCTAGGAGGGGCCAACCCACGACGACGCTATGGGGCAGAACCATGACGGCGCTAGGGGGGGCTGACCCACGACGACGCTAGAGGTGGGCTGACCCACGACGACGCTAAGGGGGGCTGGCCCATGACGACGTTAGGGGGGGCTGACCCATGAAGACGCTAGGGGGGGGGCTGACCCATCACGACGCTAGGGGGGGCTGACCCACGACGACGCTAGGGGGGGCTGATCCACGACTTTCTAGGGGGGGCTGACCCACGTCGACGCTAGGGGGGCTGACCCACGACGCCGCAAGGAGGGGCTGACCCACGACGACGCTAGGGGGGCTAACCCACGACGCCGCTATGGGGGCTGACCCACGACGACGCTAGGGGGGGCTGACCCACGACGACGCTAGGGGGGGGCTAACCCACGACGACGCTAGGGGGGGGCTGACCCATGATGACGCTAGGGTGGTGACAAATGACGACGCTAGGGGAGGTGACCCATGACGACGCTAAGGGGGGTGACCCATGACGACGCTAAGGGGGGCTGACTCATGACGACGCTAAGGGGGGTGACCCATGACGACGATAAGGGGGGCTGACTCATGACGACGCTAAGGGGGGTGACCCATGACGACGCTAAGGGGGTGACCCATGACGACGCTAAGGGGGCTGACCCATGACGACGCTAGTGAGGGGCTGACCTATGAAGACGTTAGGGGTGGGCTGACCCTTGACGACGCTAGAGGGGGGCTGACCCATGACGTCGCTAGAGGGGGGCTAACCCATGACGACGTTAGGGGGGGCTGACCCATGACGACGCTACGGGGGGCTGACCCATGACGACGTTTGTGGGGCCTGACCCATGACGACGCTAGAGAGGGGGCTGACCGACGACGACGCTAGAGGGTGGGCTGACCCATGACGACGTTAGGGTGGGGCTGACCCATGACGACGCTAGGGGGATGGGCTGACCCATGACGAAGTTAGGGGGGCCTGACCCATGACGACGCTAGGGAGGGACCTGACCCATGACGACGATAGAGGGGGGGCTGACCCATGACACTAGGGGGGCTGACCCATGACGCTGCTAGAGGGGGTTGACCCATGACGACGCTTGAGGGGGGGGGGGTGCTGACCTATGAAGATGATAGAAGGCTGACCCATGACGACGCTGGAGGGGGTGGGCTTATCCATGATGACGCTAGAGGGGGTGGGCCTACCCATGATGACGCTAGAGGGGGGGGGGGCTGACCAATGATGACGCTAGACGGGGAGGCTTACCCATGATGACGCTAGATGGGGTAGGCTTACCCATGAAGACACTAGAGGGGGGGGCTTACCCATGATGACGCTAGAGGGGGTGGGCTGACCCATGATGACGCTAGAGGGGGGCTGACCCATGACGACGCTAGAGGGGTCTGACCCATGAGGACGCTAGAGGGGGGTGGGGGCTGACCCATGACGACGCTAAAGGGGGGTGGGGGGTGGGGGCTGACCCATGACGACGCTAGGGGGGTGAGGGCTGACCCATGACGACGCTAGTGGGGGGGCTGACCCATGACGATGCTATGGGGGGGCTGACCCATGACGACGCTAGGGGTGGGGCTGACCCATGACGACGCTAGGGGGGGACTGACTCATGACGACGCTAAGGGGGGCTGACCCATGACGACGCTAGGGGGGGGCTGACCCATGAGGACGCTAGAGGGGGGTGGGGGCTGACCCATGACGACGCTAGAGGGGGGTGGGGGCTGACCCATGACGACGCTAGGGGGGGTGAGGGCTGACCCATGACGACGCTAGGGGGGCTGACCCATGACGACGCTATGGGGGGGCTGACCCATGACGACGCTATGGGGGGGGCGGACCCATGACGACGCTAGGGGGGGCTGACCCATGACGACGCTAAGGGGGCCTGACCCATGACGACGCTAGAGGGGGGGGGCTGACCCATGACACTAGGGGGGGCTGACCCATGACGCCGCTACAGGGGGGCTGACCCATGACGACGCTTTAGGGGGGGTGCTGACCAATGAAGATGCTAGAGGGCTGACCCATGACGACGCTAGGAGGCTGACCCATGACGACGCTAGAGGGGGTGGGCTTACCCATGATGACGCTAGAGGGGGTGGGCTGACCAATGAAGACGCTAGAGGGGGGGGCTGACCCATGATGACGCTAGAGGGGATGGGCTTACCCATGATGACGCTAGATGGGGGGGTTACCCATGATGACGCTAGAGAGGGGGCTGATCCATGACGACGCTAGAGGGGTGGGCTAACCCATGACGACGCTAGAGGGGGGGGCATACACATGATGACACTAAAGGGGGTGGGCTGACCCATAATGACGCTAGAGGGGGGCTGACCCATGACGACGCTAGGGGGGCTGACCCATGAGAACGCTAGAATGGGGTGGGGGCTGACCCATGACGACGCTAGAGGGGGGTGGGGGCTGACCCATGACGACGCTAGGGGGGTGAGGGCTGACCCATGACGACGCTAGGGGGGCTGACCCATAACGACGCTAGGGGGGCTTACCCATGACGACCCTAGAGGAGGGAGCTGACCCATGACGACGCTAGAGGGGTGGTTGACCCATGACGACGCTAGAGGGGGGCTGACCCATGACGTCGCTAGGGGGGGCTGACCCATGACGTCGCTAGGGGGGGCTGACCCATGAAGACGCTAGAAGGGGGGGCTGACCCATGACGATGATAAGGGGGCTGACTCATGACGACGCTAGGGGGGGCTGACCCACGACGCCGCTAGGGGGGGGGCTGACCCACGACGCCGCTAGAGGGGGGGCTGACCCATGATGCTAGGGGGGGCTGACCCATGACGACGCTAGGGGGGGCTGACCCATGACGACGCTAGGGGGGGCTGACCCATGACGACGCTAGGGGGGCTGACCCACGACGACGCTAGGGCGGGCTGACCAATGACGACGCTAGGGGGCTGAACCACGACGCCACTAGGGGGGCTAACCCATGACGACGCTAGGGGAGGGGTCTGACCCATGACGACGCTAAGGGGTCTGACCCACGACGCTGCTAGGGGGGGCTGACTCATGACGACGCTAGAGGGGGGCTGACCCATGACGACGCTAGAGAGGGGCTGACCTATGAAGACGTTAGGGGTGGGCTAACCCATGATGACACTAGAGGGGAGGCTGACCCATGACGACGCTTGGGAAGGCTGACTCATGACGACGCTAGGGGGACTCTGACCCACGACCCAGCTAGGGGAGGGGCTGACCCACGACGCAGCTAGGGGGGGGCTGACCCATGATGCTAGGGGGGGCTAACCCATGACGACGCTAGGGGGGGCTGACCCACGACGCCACTAGGGGGGGGCTAACCCAAGACGACGCTAGGGGAGGGGGCTGACCCATGACGACGCTAAGGGGGCTGACCCACGACGCCGATAGGGGGGGCTGACCCATGACGACGCTAGAGGGGGCGCTGACCCATGACGACGCTAGAGAGGGGCTGACCTATGAAGACGTTAGGAGTGGGCTGACCCATGACGACGCTAGGGGGGGGGCTGACCCACGACGACGCTAGAGGGGAGGGCTGACCCATGACGACGTTAGGGGGCTGATCCATGACGACGCTAGGGGGCTGACCCATGACGACGCTAGGGGGGGCTGACCCATGACGACGCTAGGGGGGGGCTGACCCATGACGACGCTAGGGGGGGGCTGACCCATGATGAAGCTAGGGGGGGTGACAAATGACGACGCTAGGGGAGGTGACCCATGACGACGCTAAGGGGGGCTGACTCATGACGACGCTAAGGGGGGTGACCCATGACGACGATAAGGGGGGCTGACTCATGACGACGCTAAGGGGGGTGACCCATGACGACGCTAAGGGGGTGACCCATGACGACGCTAAGGGGGGTGACCCATGACGACGCTAAACGGGGGGCTGACCCATGACGATGCTAAAGGGGGGGCTGACCCATGACGACGCTAGGGGGGGGGCTGACTCATGACGACGCTACGGGGGAGGGCTGACCCATGACGACGCAAGGGGGGGTGACCCATGACGACGCTAGGGGGGGGGGCTGACCCATGACGACGCTAGGGGGGGCTGACCCATGACGACGCTAGGGGGGGGGCTGACCCATGACGACGCTAGGGGGGGGGGCTGACCCATGACGACGCTAGGGGGGCGGCTGGCCCTTGACGACGCTAGGGGGGGGGGGCTGACCCATGACGATGCTAGGGGGGCTAACTCATGACATCGCTAGGGGGGGGGCTGACCCACGACGCCGCTAGGGGGGGGCTGACCCACGACGCTGCTATGGGGGGCTGACCCATGACGCCGCTAGGGGGGGCTGACCCATGTCACCGCTAGGGGGGGCTGACCCATGACGACGCTAAGGGGGGCTGACTCATGACGACGCTAAGGGGGGTGACCCATGACGACGATAAGGGGGGCTGACTCATGACGACGCTAAGGGGGGTGACCCATGACGACGCTAAGGGGGTGACCCATGACGACGCTAAGGGGGGTGACCCATGACGACGATAAAGGGGGGGCTGACCCATGACGACGCTAGGGGGGGGGGCTGACTCATGACGACGCTACGGGGGAGGGCTGACCCATGACGACGCTAGGGGGGGTGACCCATGACGCTAGGGGGGGGCTGACCCATGACGACGCTAGGGGGGGGCTGACCCATGACGACGCTAGGGGGGGGCTGACCCATGACGACGCTAGGGGGGGCTGATCCATGACGACGCTAGGGGAGGGGCTGACTCATGACGCTAGGGGGGGGGCTGACCCATGACGACGCTAGGTGGGGGGCTGACTCATGACGACGCTAGGGGGGGGCTGACCCCTGACGACGCTAGGGGGGGCTGACCCATGACGACGCTAGGGGGGGGGGCTGACCCATGACGACGCTAGGGGGGGCTGACCCATGACGATGCTAGGGGGGGGGCTGACCCATGACGACGCTAGGGGGGGCTGACTCATGACGACGCTAGGGGGGCGGCTGACCCTTGACGACGCTAGGGGGGGGCTGACCCATGACGACGCTAGGGGGGCTAACTCATGACATCGCTAGAGGGGGGGGGGCTGACCCACGACGCCGCTAGGGGGGGGCTGACCCACGACGCCGCTATGGGGGGCTGACCCATGACGCCGCTAGGGGGGGGCTGACCCGTGTCACCGCTAGGGGGGGCTAACTCATGACGACGCTAGGGGGGGGGCTGACCCATGACGAAACTAGGGGGGGGGGCTGACCCATGACGAAACTAGGGGGGGGCTGACCCATGACTCTAGGGGTGGGCTGACCCATGACGACTCTAGGGCTGGCAGACCCATGACGACTCAAGGGGGGGGCTGACCCATGACGACGCTAGGGGGGGGGTTGACCCACGAGGACGCTAGGGGGGGGGCTGACCACAACGACGCTAGAGGGGGGCTGTCCCACTACGACGCTAAAGGGGGGCTGACCCACGACGACGCTAGGGGGGGGCCAACCCACGACGACGCTATGGGGCAGAACCATGACGGCGCTAGGGGGGGCTGACCCACGACGACGCTAGAGGTGGGCTGACCCACGACGACGCTAAGGGGGGCTGACCCATGACGAAGTTAGGGGGGGCTGACCCATGAAGACGCTAGGGGGGGCTGACCCATCACGACGCTAGGGGGGGCTGACCCACGACAACGCTAGGGGGGGCTGATCCACGACTTTCTAGGGGGGGCTGACCCACGTCGACGCTAGGGGGGCTGACCCACGACGCCGCAAGGAGGGGCTGACCCACGACGACGCTAGGGGGGCTGACCCACGACGCCGCTATGGGGGCTGACCCACGACGACGCTAGGGGGGGCTGACCCACGACGACGCTAGGGGGGGGCTAACCCACGACGACGCTAGGGGGGCTGACCACGTCGACGCTAGGGGGGCTGACCACGACGACGCTAGGGGGGGCTGACCCACTACGACGCTAGGGGGGGCTGACCCACGACGACGCAAGGGGGGACTGACCCACGACGACGCTAGAGGGGGGCTGACCCACGACGACGCTAGAGGGGGCTGACCCACGACGACGCTAAAGGAGGCTGACCCATGACGACGTTAGGGGGGCTGACCCATCACGACGCTAGAGGGGGCTGACCCATCACGACGCTAAAGGGGGGCTGACATACGACGACGCTAGGGGTGGCTGAGCCACGACGACGCTAGGGGGGTGCTGACCCACGACGACGCTAAGGGCGGCTGACCCACTACACCGCTAGTGGGGACTGACCCATGACGACGCTAGGGGGGGCTGACTCATGACAACGCTAGAGGGGGGGCTGACCCATGACGACGCTAAGGGGGGCTGACCCATGATGCTAGGGGGGGTGACCCCTGACGCTAGAGGGGCTAACCCATGACGACGCTAGGGGGGGGGCTGACCCATGACGACGCTAAGGGGGGCTGACCCATGATGCTAGGGGGGTGACCCATGACGCTAGAGGGGCTGACCCATGACGACGCTTGAGGGGGGCTGACCCATGACGACGCTAGAGGGGGGCTGACCCATGACGACGCTAGTGAGGGGCTGACCTATGAAGACGTTAGAGGTGGGCTGACCCTTGACGACGTTAGAGGGGGGCTGACCCATGACGTCGCTAGAGGGGGGCTAACCCATGACGACGTAAGGGGGGGTTGACCCATGACGACGTTAGGGGGGCCTGACCCATGACGACGCTAGGGAGGGACCTGACCCATGACGACGATAGAGGGGGGGCTAACCCATGACACTAGGGGGGCTGACCCATGACGCCGCTAGAGGGGGTTGACCCATGATGACGCTTGAGGGGGGGGGGGGTACTGACCTATGAAGATGATAGAAGGCTGACCCATGACGACGGTAGAGGGGGTGGGCTTATCCATGATAACGCTAGAGGGGGTGGGCTTACCCATGATGATGCTAGAGGGGGGGGGGGGCTGACCAATGATGACGCTAGAGGGGGGAGGCTTACCCATGATGACGCTAGATGGGGTAGGCTGACCCATGACGACGCTAGAGGGGGGGGCTTACCAATGATGACGCTAGAGGGGGGCTGACCCATGACGACGCTAGAGGGGTCTGACCCATGAGGACGCTAGAGGGAGGTGGGGGCTGACCCATGACGACGCTAGGGGGGTGAGGGCTGACCCATGACGACGCTAGGGGAAGGGCTGAACCATGACGTCGCTATGGGGGGCTGACCCATGACGACGCTAGGGGGGTCTGACCCATGACGACGCTAGGGGGCGCTGACCCATGACGACGCTAGGGGGGGGGTTGACCCATGAGGACGCTAGAGGGGGGTGGGGGCTGACCCATGACGACGCTACAGGGGGGTGGGGGCTGACCCTTGACGACGCTAGGGGGGGGTGAGGGCTGATCCATGACGACGCTAGGGGGGCTGACCCATGACGACGCTGTGGGGGGCTGACCCATGACGACGCTAGGGGTGGCTGACCCATGACGACGCTAGGGGTGCCTGACCCATGACGACGCTAGAGGGGGGGGCTGACCCATGACACTAGGGGGGGCTGACCCATGACGCCGCTAGTGGGGGCTGACCCATGACGACGCTTTAGGGGGGGTGCTGACCCATGAAGATGCTAGAGGGCTGACCCATGACGACGCTAGGAGGCTGACCCATGACGACGCTAGAGGGGGTGGGCTTACCCATGATGACGCTAGAGGGGGTGGGCTGACCAATGATGACGCTAGAGGGGGGGCGGACCCATGATGACGCTAGAGGGGGTGGGCTTACCCATGATGACGCTAGATGGGGGGGGGGTTACCCATGATAACGCTAGAGAGGGGGCTGACCCATGACGACGCTAGAGAGGGTGGGCTGACCCATGACGACGCTTGAGGGGGGGGCTTGCACATGATGACACTAAAGGGGGTGGGCTGACCCATGATGACGCTAGAGAGGGGCTGACCCATGACGACGCTAGAGGGGCTGACCCATGAGAACGCTAGAAAGGGGTGGGGGCTGACCCATGACGACGCTAGAGGGGGGTGGGGCCTGACCCATGATGACGCTAGGGGGGTGAGGGCTGACCCATGACGACGCTAGGGGGGCTGACCCATAACGACGCTAGAGGGGGCTGACCCATGACGACCCTAGAGGGGGAGCTGACCCATGACGACGCTAGAGGGGGGGGCTGACCCATGACGACACTAGGTGGGGGCTGACCCATGACGACGCTAGAGGGGGGCTGACCCATGACGTCGCTAGGGGGGGGGCTGACCCATGAAGACGCTAGAGCGGGGGGCTGACCCATGACGACGCTAGGGGGGGCTGACTCATGACGACGCTAGGAGGGGGCTGACCCACGACGCCGCTAGGAGGGGCTGACCCATGATGCTAGGGGGGCTGACCTATGACGACGCTAGGGGGGGCTGACCCATGACGACGCTAGGGGGGGCTGACCCATGAAGACGCTAGGGGGGCTGACCCATGATGACGCTAGAGAGGGGCTGACCCATGACGACGCTAGGGGGGCTGAACCATGAGAACGCTAGAAAGGGGTGGGGGCTGACCCATGACGACGCTAGAGGGGGGTGGGGCCTGACCCATGACGACGCTAGGGGGGTGAGGGCTGACCCATGACGACGCTAGGGGGGCTGACCCATAACGGCGCTAGAGGGGGCTGACCCATGACGACCCTAGAGGGGGGAGCTGACCCATGACGACGCTAGAGGGGGGGGGCTGACCCATGACGACACTAGGTGAGGGCTGACCCATGACGACGCTAGAGGGGGGCTGACCCATGACGTCGCTAGGGGGGGGCTGACCTATGAAGACGCTAGAGCTTGGGGCTGACCCATGACGACGCAAGGGGGGGCTGACTCATGAAGACGCTAGGGGGGGCTGACCCACGACGCAAGGGGGGGCTGACCCACGACGCCGCTAGGGGGGGGGGCTGACCCACGACGCCGCTAGGGGGGGCTGACCCATGATGCTAGGGGGGGCAGACCTATGACGACGCTAGGGGGGGCTGACCCATGACGACGCTAGGGGGGCTGACCCACGACGACGCTAGGGGGGCTGACCCACGACGACGCTAGGGC